>NC_056500.1:54937787-54958200 GCF_014905685.2 Nematolebias whitei | reverse complement strand
AGGTGTAGCTCTTTTGTGTCCCCCATAACAAAGACAAGGGGAATTTGAAATACCCCTGCTGTCCATTCATCCATGCATGTCGTGAGCATGAGAACTTGAAAAGTAAGCTATGTACCAACTTTCATTTTGGTGTGTGGTTGCATCCATCCATCTATCCATTTTTTCTTCTACTTATCTGGGGTCGGGTCACGGGGATAGCAGCCTAAGTAGGGAGGCCCAGACTTCCCTCTCCCCAGCTTCTTAGGCCAGCTTCTTAGGCCAACTCCCAAGGCGTTCCCAGGTCAACCGAGAAACATAGTCCCTCCAGCGTGTTCTAGGTCTTCCTCTGGGCCTCCTCCCGGTGGGACGTGTCTGGAACACCTCACCAGGGAAGCGTCCAGGAGGCATCCTAACCAGATACCTGAGCCACCTCAACTGGCTCCTCTCGACATGGAGAAGCAGGGGCTCTACTCTGAGTCCCTCCTGGATGACCGAGCTTCACACCCTATCTCTTTTTTAATTTTCCTTTTTTTTTTCTCCCTTTTTTTCCCTTTTTTTCCCCCTATCTCTAAGGGAGAGCCCAGTCACCCTGCGGAGAAAACTCATTTCGGCCTCCTGTATCCATGATCTCGTTCTTTCGGTCACAACCCAAAGCTCATGACCATAGATGAGGGTAGGAACATAGATCGACTGGTAAATTGAGAATTTCACCGTTTGACTCAGCTTTCTATTCACCACTGTAGTGAACTAGGGACAGACCAGTACAGCGCCTGCTTCATTGCTGATGCCACACCTATCCGTCTATCAATTTCCCGCTCCATTTTTCCCTCATTCATTCAAGACCCCAAGATACTTAAACTCTTCCACTTGGGGCAGGACTTCCTCCCTGACCTGAAGAGGGCACTCTACCCTTTCCTGCCTCAAGACCATGGCCTTGGATTTGGAGGAACTGATCCTCATCACCGAAGGGTCACACTCAGCTGCGAACCGCTTGAGCAAAAGATGTAGATCACGACCCGATGAAGCCAATAGGTCCACATCATCTGCAAAAAACAGAGAAGCGATCCTAAGGCCACCAAAACAGATCCCCTCAACACCTTGGCTGCACCTAGAAATTATGTCCATAAAATTTATGAACAGAATCTGTGACAAAAATCAACCTTGGTGGAGTCCAACTCTCACCAGGAATGAGCTCGACTTACTGCCAGCAATGCAGACCAAGCTCTGACACAGGCCATACAGGGACCTAACAGCCCATATCAAAGGGCCTGGTACCCCATACTCCTGAAGCACCCCCACAGGGTTCACCGAGGGATGTGGTCAAATGCCTTCTCCAAGTCCACAAAACACATGTAGACTGGTTGGGCAAACTCCCATGCACCCTGCAGGACCCTTCTGAAGGTGTAGAACAGGTGCAGTGTTCTATGACCAGGACAAAAACCACGCTGCTCCTCCTGAATCTAAGGTTCGACTATCCGACTGACCCTCCTCTCTAGAACCTCTGAATAGACCTTACCAGGGAGGCTTAAGAGTGTGATCCCCCTGTAGTTGGAATACACTCTACGGTCCCACTTTTTGAATAGGGGGACCACCACCCCGGTCTGCCAATCCAGAGGAACTGCCCCTGATGTCCACACAATATTGCAGAGTCATGTAAGCCAACACAACCCCACAACATCCAGAGCCTTAAGGAATTATGGGCGAATCTCATCCACCCCTGTGGCCCTGCCACCGAGGAGCTTTTTAACCACCTCTGTGACCTCAGCACCAGAGATTGGAGAGCCCGACCCAAAGTCCCCAGGCTCTGCTTCCTCAGTGGAAGATGTGCTGGTGGGATTGAGGAGGTCTTCAAAGTACTCTGCCCACCAACCCACAACATTCTGAGTTGAGGTCAGTAGCACACCACCTCGACTATAAACTGTTCGAGGGTTACAGCCATGACAGGCACCAGTAACCTTGCAGCCACAGCTCCGATAAGCTATCTGGGCAATAGAGTTGTGGAACATGGCCCACTCTAACTCAATGTCCCCCACCTCCCCCAGACCATGTTTGAAGCTCTCCCAGAGGTGAGAGTTAAAGCTCCATCTCACGGGATATTCTGACACATTCCCAGCAGACCCTCACAATACGTTTGGGCATGCCATGTCTGACCGGCATCCTCCCCCACCATTGGAGCCAACTCACCACCAGGTAGTGGTCAGTGGACAGCTCCGCCCCTCTTTTAACCAAAGTGTCCAAAACATGTGGCCGCAGATCAGATGAGACGACAACAAAGTTGATCATCGAACTGCGACCTAGAGTGTCCTGGTGCCAAGAGCACATATAGACACCCTTATGCTTAAACATGGTGTTCGTTATGGACAATCCTTGACAAGCACAGAAGTCCAATAACAGAACACCACTCAGGTTCAAATCAGGGGGCCGTTCCTCCCAACCACACCCCTCCAGGTCTCACTGTCATTGCCCACATGAGCGTTGAAGTCCCCCAGCAGAACAAGTGAACCCCCAGGAGTCACACTCTCCAGTACCCCCTCCAAGGACTCCAAAAAGGGTGGGTAATCTTAACTGCTGTTTGGCGCATAAGCACAAACAACAGTCAGAACCCGTCCCCCACACGTAGGTGGAGGGAGGCTACCCTCTCGTTCATTGGGGGGCAACAAGTCTGCCCACTCCTACTTGGCACCTCTCACCAGGGGCAATTCCAGAGTGGAAGAGTGTCCAACCCCTCTCAAGAAAACTTGTTCCAGAGCCAAAGCCATGCGTTGAGGTGAGTCCGACTATTTCTAGCCAGAACCTCTCAACTTCACACACCAGCTCAGGCTCCTTCCCCACCAGAGAGGTGACATTCCACGTCCAAATAGCCAGCTTCTGTAGCTGAGTATCAGACCGCCAAGTTCCCCACCCTCAGCCACTACCCATCCCACATTGCACCCCACCCCTTTGGCCCCACCCACAGTTGGTGAGCCCATGGGAAGGGGACCCATGTATCCTCTTTGGGCTGTGCCCAGCTGGGCTCCATGGGCAAAAGCCCGGCCACCAGGCGATCGCCAGCGTGCCCCACCTCTAGGACCGGCTCTAGAGTGGGGCCTAGGTGACCCACGTCTGGGCAAGGGAACATTGTTTCCATTTATTTTTCTCGTCATAAGGGGTCTTTGGGCTGCACTTTGTCTGGTCCCTCATATATATATGTGTGGCTGCATATAGGCAAAAAAAGGTCAGTAGTGAAAATTTGGTTGCCACATCAAAATCCAAAACATTTGAGGAAACTATGATTTCTACACGGCCTGGATGGGTAAATCTGGACTCATCAGACCACATGACCTTCTTCCATTGCTCCAGAGTCCAATCTTTATGCTCCCTAGCAAATTGAAGCCTTTTTTTCTTGTTGGCCTCACTGATTAGTGATTTTCTTAAGGCTACACAGCTGTTCAATCCTAAATCCTTGAGTTCCCTTTGCATTGTGCGTGTGGAAATGCTATTACTTTCACTATTAAACATAACCCTGAGTGCTACTGTTGTTTTTCTTCAAGTTGATTTCATCAAACATTTAAGTGATTGCTGATCACGATCATTCAGGATTTTTTTCCGGCCACATTTCTTCCTCGAAGACGATGGGTCCCCACTATCCATCCAGTTTTTAATAATGCGTTGGACAGTTCTTAACCCAATTTTAGTAGTTTCTGCAATCTCCTTAGATGTTTTCTCTGCTTCATGCATGCCAATGATTTGACCCTTCTCAAACAGACTGACATATTTTCCACGACCACGCGATGAGTCTTTCGACATGGTTGTTTAAGAAATGAGAAGCAACTCATTGCACCAGTTGGGGTTAAATAACTTGTTGCCAGATGAAAAATAATCGTCCATGCAGTAAATATCCAATAGGAGGCTCATACCCATTTGCGTAGTTAAATCCAGGTGGAGATTTTTTTTGGCCAAGCAGTGTAGTATTTATATTGCATAAAGTATAGTTTTCTCAAAAGCTTTGCATGGTCCAAGATTAATATATGGAGGCCAAAGCCACCGCTGGCCACCCCCTGGCTCCGCCATTGCACCTGGTGGTGGATAACACCTCTAGATGCAGGAAGAGAGCCACCTGCATCATGAAGGACCCCACTCACCCAGCACACACAGTTTTTGCCCCGCTCCCCTCAGGAAGGAGGTTAAGGAGCATTAAGTGTAGAACCACTAGACTGAGGAACAGCTTCTAGGCTGAGGCTGTTAGACTCTTGAATCTCTAACTAGAATAATCACTGTGAAAAATCACATCATGTTGCTGTGTTCATTCATGCTCATCATTTTTTTTTCTCCCTTGTCCTGTCCAGCATTGTGACACTTAGAATTTTTGTCTCAGTGTCAAAGTGATGCCCAACAGATTTACTTTCACAAGCAGAGAATTATGGCTGGCCTTAATGCTCCACTTGATATATAAATTAAATTTTATTAGAATATGCTTTGGGTTTGTTCCAGATGTAATGGACACGGGGACGGAAAACAAAGAAGATAAAGCAGAAAAGTGAGAGAAGAGTTAAAATGTAAAGAAGGTGATAGGAATAGAGGAGAGAGAGAGAGGGATAAAGAGAACACAGATCAACATCATTGAAGTCTGACTCTAGACCTGCGGGGAAAAAAAACCCCGACAAAACCGAGAAACCACAACAACAAACAACTTATATAATGATAGTTATAACATCATTAGAAAGTATTTTATACATTACATGGTAATACAATATATATTTGATGGCCACCACAACCCAACTGAGAGTGTATCTGATAAACACCTGGATCTAAATATCTGTGTGAGCATGATGTCACTATAAGGTTTCTCCATAAAAATGTTCAATAGTGGATGTGGGGACCCATAAACCCGTCCCCACAGGACACGATGGTAACACGGGGAAGACCGGAACCACAGACACACAGCGGCCCCCAAGCCCGGAACTCCGATAGTCCCCCAACAGGGACACCTGCACCCCCCAGAGAGAGAAGCAAAGGGAAGCCCCGGGTGATCCCCAGCAACCACAATGCAGAAACCCCCAGGAGGCTGCAGCGACGAGTCAACAGGCCCCGCCGGCAACCCGCCCCTCCAGAGTGGATCCGGCCATGGACACCAAGCCCCGAGTCCGAGGTCATACCACCCCCAACAGAGGCCCGACAGAGCCAGGGCACCCAGCCCCAGCTGCTGAGAGCCACCAATGCACCGGCGGCAGGGGGGCCCACCACCGTTTGGGAGCACGACAGGGGGAAGTAGACCCCCCATTAAATGGGGGACCCAAATTGATCCAAGAGAGGGGACCATCTAAAACCCAACCTGAGACATAAACAGGCACACAGAGACAGCCCGACAGAGCCTCTGTCGGGCCGTCCATGCGCCCCACACACCCAACAGTGACCGCAAGTCAGCTCCAGGCCGGGGGCCAGAGCAGCAGGGAGCAGCAGCTGAGGAAGGCCGGCCCAGCGCACCAAGGATCATGCACCCCAACAGGGTGCAAAATACTCAACATACTCACATATAGTCATCATTGGATGTGATTCTACAATTGAATAACCTCTGAAGTTAGCCCATTCTAACGCTTTGAAGACCCAAACAGACCACCCAGCACCAGGCTCACCTCACCACCAGATGAAGAGCTTCTCAGCGTGACCTCAGCAGAAATAAGGAGTACTTTCAGGAGGATTAATCCTCATAAGGCAACTGGCCCAGACAACATCCCCGGGAAAGTGTTGAAAGACAGTGGCAATCAGCTCTGTGAGGTGCCGGCCGAAATGTTTAACTCCTCACTTACCCTGGCAACAGTTCCTACCTGCCTGAAGACCGCAACCATCATCCCAGACCCAAAGAGCTCTACAGTGACTGGTCTGAATGACTTTCGGCCAGTAGCCCTTACCCCTATAGTAGCTAAATGCTTCGAAAAATTGGTCATGACCCACATCAAAACAACCAGTAACATCAACGAGTAAGTGGTGGAAGTGGTCTCCAGCTACAAGTACTTGGGTGTACACCTGAATGACAACCTCAGCTGGAGCAACAACACCACCAGCCTGATCAAGAAAGATCATCAGAGACTCTACTTCCTCAGAGGGCTGAGACGAGCTGGTCTGGGAAGCTCAGTCCTCACCTCCTTCTACAGGTGTGCAGTGGAGAGCATCCTGTGCTCCAGCATCAACGTGTGGCATGGAGACTGCACAGCTGCAGAAAGAAAAGCTTTGCAGAGAGTGGTGAAGGCTGCACAGAAGATGTTGGAGTCAGTCTCCCCACCATCACAGACATCTACACCTCCAGATGCAGGAAGAGAACCACCTGCATCATGAAGGACCACACTCACCCAGCACACACACTTTTTGCCCCACTCCCCTCAGGAAGGAGGTTGAGGAGCATTAAGTGTAGAACCACTAGACTGAGGAACAGCTTCCACCTGAGTCTGTTAGACTCACAAATCTCTAACCAGAAGAATCACTGTGAAAAATCACATCATGTTGCTGCTGATCTGTTTCATGTTGCTGCTGATCTGTTTCATGGTGCTGCTGATCTGTTTCATGTTGCTGTGTTCATGTGTGCTCATCTGCTCACACAGACTCATGTTCATGTTTGTGCTGCTGTTGTTCAGTGTATTGTTTTAATTGCTTTTATGCTACTAGTGCTTAGTGTATATTTAGTTGATGTTTTTCTTAGTTCATATCTTAGATCTTATTACTATTTTTCTTTTACATTTTATTGTTGGATGTAACTGGGACACTGTGTACATAATTTCATTCCACCACATGTTCAACATGTGAAACTGTATCTGTGTTTGAATCTGAATCTAAGTCTATATTGAACTCAAAAATAGCTACAATTGAGCTACATTTTGATCTTGAACATGAGACTCCTCCTTCACAGCAATACTCTGAATGCTAAGACACAGTGTAAGGATTAGTGCTGCATAAATTGCTCACAGCATAATTTTATCAAATTTTGTTCAAAACAAACATCAACATGATTGAGGAGTCGATTGATGGACGAAACGTCTCAGTAAAAAATGAAACCATTCAGATGGCCTGACTGAACATTGTTGGATTATTACCTGGATTATTGAGCATGAACTTTGATGGTAAGATAATAAAGTTAGCAAAAATCAAAGTGGTTGTTGTCATCGTGAGTTTTCAAAGTTTTTAGTGGTTGTGGGAGATTTCAATAATACTTCATAGATTTTACACCATCATTTTGCAGCGTACAGCTGAATTTTACATGAACAAATGTGCATTTTGTTAAAGCCTAGCATCAGGCAAGAGTATCAGATTATTTTTGACAGAATTCATATTTTACAGGACTTGGAATTGTGTGTAAAGTGTTAAATAACTTGCATGAACCACTTTCAAATTCTTACAATTGAAGTTCATTTAAAATGATTAAATCAGCTTTGAAACTGAGCTTTCTAGAGTAAGCCATTATTGGTTCTTCAGTATGGACCCACTTCTTTAAAGCAATTTTTTCTGGCAGAGCAGCAAATGATGTCACAGTTCTAGTCTAATATCAAATATTTCTTACTGCCTGCCTTTCCCAGACCCTTAACTAGTCCTCTGTAATCAGCACAGTAACGTCAGTGCAAATGGAAGCAAAGCAGGCGCAGACATTTCTTTGTCATTTACTTAGCAGAATTATGACCAACACTTAAAATAATCTCAACATAATGATGAGTAAAATTAAACTTTATGTCACAGTCATGAATTGATCTTGGGTTAGTTTTCTCTGCTTGGATGCCAGCTGTCATTTTGTAAAGCAAAGTACATTTCAGGGACATTAAATCACAGAATCATTTTAAATGACTTTTTGTCTTAATCCATTAAACACCACTTGTGTGCTTAGCAGAACTTTCTTATTATTGTCTGCTGAAATTGTGTCAATCCATCTGGAAACACAGCATGAATCAAAATGTAACTTTCTGCTTCTACAGCAGCACCCCCAGTTGTTGGGTTACGTTCTTTGGCTGTTTTTACATTTGCAGCAGAGGCTGCCTTCATCGGCTGTCAGCGTGGCCATGTGAGAAGTGACGGCAGGTGATTTAGTCTGCAGCCTACCTGAACCCTGACGTTTACTCGTGTTATTTCTCAGTCAGGAACTCCTCTCCAACAGCTGCAGCATACTCAGAGCGGGATTATATCAGCTGTAACACTAACAGGGATGGCTGCCAGCCACTTTGGAGCTAGTAGTATACTATAGTGACAGTCCAGGTTGGATCCTTCCCGGTGCGGTGTGCAGCTCATAAATGTTTTAATTTCCCTCTTTGGTTGTTATTGATACAGTTGGGGAGGGGTGTTAAAGCAATCAGTAGTCACAGGAGCTGCCCCTTCCTATTCAAGGCTCAGTCTAGCTGTAGATATGTAATAAAGTGCTCCTGCTTTGCAGAGGAGTTGGAGGCGCCCTCTCCGAGGTGGCTCACTTTATTTGCCCAAACTAGAGACGATAATGTCGAAACAGTTTAACTGCTGCAAGACTGTAGGTGAGCCAGCAGGTGTGACAACTGTCCCTGCAAGAGAGACACATATGAGCCCACAGACAGATCTGCAGCCCATGAGGGTGAATTGTGGAGAGATTGAAATTACGTGTGTGTGTGTGGGGGGGGGGGGGGGTAGAAAATCTGCTTTTTAATTTTCCATTTTTCTCACTTTGTTTCTATGGAGTGGTTAAATTCCTTTCCTGCCATGAGAATGTTTCCTTCATGCGACATGTACAGCAAGAACTGAGCCAGCAATTAGACAGTGTGTGTGCGGGGGAGGGGGGGGGGGGTGCTGTCTGTATTGAACGAGAGAGGCTATGTAGGGGAGTAGCAAGCAAGGGAGTGAAGAAGGCACAGACTTGGACCAAGAGGTCTGTGATGGTAGAGTGAGCACAAAGTTTGTTTAAAGAAAGACGGAGGAGAGGATGACTAAAAACTGCACTTCATCAGTTTATGAGTGGGTTTAATCCCTAATCTCTATGTTCAAAACAAACGCACCACTCTCAGAGTGAATGAACAGGTTCCACCTGTGTGTTCAGCGAGCATGCTGTGCAGAGTTGCGTGAACGTTTATTGGTTTAATGCATTGATGTGCAGTAAATGAGGAAACGTAATTAGTTGAAAGTCTAACTTTAGCTCACAAATGACTTGGCTGACTGTATCCCCAACACCAAAGGCTTTTAGATTGGTTTCGTTCTTTGTGTAAAAGCAATCTGCATGCCAAGACCTTTTAAAATAGCCTAAATAAGTCCTTCATGTTTAAAAAACGGTCATGTTATAGCTGCATTTTGAAGAGGGGATTTTGACAAAGAGTTGTAAAAATAATATCTTTATATTAATTATTGACAATAGTTATTCTAAACAGTGTCACTTTGAAGGAACAGAGTTTAATTCTGACTGGGTTGATGAGCTAACAGGTAGTCTGAGGGCAGATTACTGTTTAGCTCTCCGTCTTTAATGTAATCGCCATCAAAACAAAATGAGTTGTACATGTACATTCAACGATTACTTAATGAAGTATCTTTAAATTATATGCAGTGGTTCCTGAGACATTTTGCTAACAAACATTGTTTACTCTAAAAGATATTAACACGATGTGGAGTGCTCAGCGTAGAGGAAGACTCTCAGCCAAGAACAACACGTCAAATTTTAGATCAATATTTGTAAAACTGACTAAGTTACAGTTATATGGAGTTATATGTTGTAGTTAGAGAGGACATGGAGGAAGTTGGAGAGAGGACAGAGGACACAGAGGACAGAGTGAGATGGAGGAGGATGACTCGCTGTTGCAACCCCTGAAGAGGGAAAAGCCAAAAGAAAAGAAGAGAAGAAAAAGGATGATGATCATGATGATACTGATGTATTCTCTATAAGAACAAAAAAGGTTGAATCATGTCATCTGGACTTCGTTTTTTTTGTTAAAAAAACAAAAAAAAACTTCAGGGGTATCTGAGGCAGGCTTGAAACACAAGAGTCAGGGTGGCTTCTGGGTAATACCAGATGGCTAGACCTCAGACCGACGAAGCCTCTTGGATGAGGGGCGAAACGTTTCTTTTTTAACAAAAAAAACGAAGTCCAGATGACATGATTCAACCTTTTTTGTTGTTATATACCTGGATGACTGAGAAAACAAACTTTGTGTTATTCTCTATAAGGTTGCCTAGCTGTGGCAGCCATCTAGGATCTATTATCTTAAGTCCAAAAGTAACTCATTTGTGCATGAATACCCGATGAATATGTTCTAATGAACTCTTCTTTTCTTCTTCTTTGGGCTGCTCCTTCTTCAGGGGTCGTCACAGCGAACTAACTCGCATGAAGACTTGGCGATTGTTTTGATGCTGAATGTTCTTCCTGACACAACCACCGACATTGAGCTGCCACAGCCTCTGTGTGAAGCAGAGAGCTGATATCTAGGGCGCCCGGGGGAGCAGATGGTGGGGGTTAAGGGACTTGCTCCCTGAGTGGGGCAAATGAGGGTGGAGACAGGTGTGGGTGCTTCACCTTTCCCACCCACATTTTGATGTTGTGGGTCTGGGGAGTTGAACCGGCAACCTTCTGATCACAGGCCTACCTTCTCTAACCTCTGTGCCACCACTCCCACTAAAAAAAACTTCATTTATCTTAATTCATAACTTTCAAAGAGCTTTGTACAAGATAAACTTTAGTCACAGCTTTTCCGCACTTGAAAATGCCCAAGCCTTCAAGTGGCAAAACATAATGACTCTATAGCAGACATCAGTCTTTAGCGCCCACATTGTCTGACTAACTGTAATTCTAACAATATAAACTATTACACATTTTGTTCTTTGTGCTCAATTTTCATGTGAGGATTTTGGTAAAACAACCTAAACCTGCCCCTCACATTTATGTATTCGTAAAGTGCTGGCTTTGGTTCTCGAGCATCTGAGGTCCACAACCGAAGTTGTGAGTTGTGAATTATCGAAGTGTAAACATGCCTTGAGGACAGAGGCATGTCCGAGGTCCTGGTCAGAAAGCTCAATGGGATGAAGGCTGAGTAATCTCTTTCACCTTCTATTTCTGGATGTTTGGCCTTTTTGCCTTTCTAGATCACACTAATATCTTCACTGCCGTTAAACCCCATACTGCACCAAAGAGCACAAACAGATTCAGACCAACAGAGAGCTAGAGAGACAGAGCGCGGGGAAAAAGAAATGTGAGCAGATGGGCAATCTGTGTAACCGAGGTAACGACGCAAAGAGAAGAGAAACAAGAAGAGGAGAAAAGGGTGGTTTAAAAAGGTAGAGGAAAGTCAGGCAGATGGATTTAGACGAAAAGGGAATGCAGGGGCAGATGGATAAAATGGAACTGAAAGATTTACAGATGAGGATGGGCGTTGTTTGCGGAATGCATCTATGAATATACATATATGACATTTGTAGAGCCACTGTCCACGTGGATGTGGATTTACACCCCAACAAACCTCCAATGGCATGTTTGGTCCAATGAGTTAATTAGCTGCATGCATCAGTGCACATCCTGGTCCCATATGTATCCTCCACACCTGGTGCCATTCCTCTCACATCCACGGAGCACATCCCATCTTAACATAATTTATCCATTTCACTCACTCGGGTTGGCTTCACTTGCCAGACAAATGAAGAAATGTGCTAATGAGTGATACCTGTATCAGGACACCACTCAGGTGCTGCCTGAAGGTGTCACGGTGATACTTCTGTTTCTCATTTTTCCAGCTGCACACAGACATGGACCGAGGTGATGGACGCACCAAATATGTGCTGGAGGGGGAGGGGGTTGGCTCAGTGTTTGTCATCGACAGCAACACGGGAAACATCCATGTCACTAAGTCTCTGGACCGAGAGGAGAAGGACCAGTATCGTCTCGTTGCAACAGCTTTGGACCGTGAGACGGGCCGAGCCCTGGAGCCATCCTCAGAGTTCATCATCAGAGTGCAGGACATCAATGACAACCCACCTGTCTTCCCAGATGAGCCTTACGTTGCCATGGTGCCAGAGATGGCCAACATAGGTAGGGCCAATACTCATGCCTCCTTGACAGGTAGAAAATGCCAGAAGTGTTTAAATAGAGATGTCTCCAATTCGATTTTGTCCACATTAATTTACTGGAGGAGACTGGCGTTCAGTCCAAATTGACCACTAACTTAATTAAAAGTCTTGCATTCCCTTAAGGAATGCATCGTCTTTCATTCCAGAGTTTTAAACTAAGATCTTTTTATATTGAGAAATGGTGGAGTTGAAACCGATTTGGTCAAGCCTCGACAAACAACAGTACAGTACAAGTGACTTTACACAACATTACAAGATCTCATGCGAGCTGTTAGGGCTCAGAGTAGTGTAGTGTCTTGTGACCAACCCTTAGCTATCATCACACTAAAGTTTAGCTCAATATCTGGTCATTTTACTCAGTTATAGTCATTTGTTCATTTGCTACGTTGGATTTTTCTGCAGCAGCTATCTTAAAACAAGTTGGCCCCAAAATATTGATAATTTCCCATCAAATGGTTATTTTCTGAGAATTTTATCAAAAGCCGTCCAGTAGTTTATGAAATATTTTGACAACAGACAAACAACCAGACACTGGTAAAAACAACAACAACACACACACACAAACTCTTATGAATCCCTGGTGGATCAGCTTCGATCACCAAATGTCCCTCGGGTCATTTCACAAATGACACTAAACTATTTTCAGTTTGGTTGAAATCATTGGGCCAACATGCACACAGTGACCAGGTCAGAGCGTCAACCCGAGCCAGAGTTGCTGTTGAAGCATGCTTACTTGCTAGTTTGTTTGAAAATACCTCACAACAGTTTCTTGTCAGATGCTTGATCATGCATTTTCAGAACAAATTTCACATCTCCATAAATCAGGTCATCTGGACAGTTTCTTTGAGGGAGAGATGTTTCGGCTTTCATCAGAAAGACTTCATCAGCCTGAGGCCTGCCAACAAGGTCTGTGCACCTTACTGATGGTTTTTAAGGTGTAAAGCCAGTTTCTGTGAATTCATGCACAGCAGGCTGCTGCAACACGTCAATAAGGCAGATCCTGTTGGCAGGCCTCAGACTGATGAAGTCTTTCTGATGAAAGATCAACCTCAGCCTTCCAACAATTTTCAGTCAGGTCATCTAGACGGTTTCTTATTTTGCTGAAATGTTTCACCTTCCATCCAGAAGGCTTCATCAGTCAACCTTGTTCTGTCTCTCACCCTGCTGCCTCAAACACCAACATATCATGGTGCTGTCACCACCATGCTTCACTGTTATTGTGCTGACCAGGTGTTTCCAACGTGTGGCTCCAAGCTTTTTTTAAGTAGCGCCTCAAAGGGTTGATAAAAAATCTGGAGTAGTCACTGGACAGACAAACTTACATTTATATCCAATCAGATCCATAGATGCCCCACCCCTTCTTACATTAAAAATTGATTTGACAATTACCGTAGTTGTCAGTCAAACAGTTATATTGCTGTCAAGCTTGAGTCAGTGCTGATGTGAGACAGGCAGCCACCATGACCACAGCAATTAGGCTAGCTATCTCAGTAAGAGACAAAAAATGTACCATTTTTATGAGGAGTAGGAAACAGTTCTGTTTCTACATTTCCAACATGTGTGTGTTTTCTGATCTGTGAGGGTTTGACTGTGGTGGCTGTCTCTGTTCCAGGACCACAAGATGTAAAACAAGTTTTATCTGATGTGCAACTTGTTGTTAAATTTGTTGCACAGTGCTTGTCTACATTTGGGGGCGGCTGTGGCTGAGTGGTTAGAGCAGTCGTCCTCCAATGTGAGAGTTGGGGGTTCGAATCCACCAGCAGTCACATGTTGAAGTGTCCCTGGGCAAGACACTGAACCCCTCATCACCTCTGATGTGTGTCCCATCAGTGTATGAATGTGATCTAAAGCTCTGATTAGTCTCTTTAGAATGATTTGTTCAATTATCTTTGCAGAGATCTAGTATAGAGCTGTATGAATGAGTAAATGAGGCACAGATTGTAAAGAGCTTTGAGTGTCTTGAAATAAGATAGAAAGGTGCTGTATAAGTGTAGTCCATAGTCCATTTACATTTTCCACAGGTGGGTTTAAACAGCTAGAATGTGTCCTGGACAAGAGCGAACGGTTTTCAATTCAGCGTGACAAGTCTGTCAACGCAATCGAAACACCCCGGCTGGTTGCTTGGATTTGGATGGTGTTTGTTGACTTTTCCACCAAAGAATTTTCGATCTTACTCCCCCTAAAACATCAAGCAACAAATTAATTTTTTACTTAGCTGTGAAAGACTACTTTGCAGCTAAAAAGGTCCTGGTTGGAAAGTTTGTGTCAGTGACAAGTGATAATGACAGGCCATAATTCAGTCCACCTTTATTTAGACAGGTTAATCCCAATGAGCCTCAGGGACTCATTTACAAGAGAGACCTGATTTCTTTAACAAAGAGTGATGACAGCAGTAAATAACAACGACAACAATAGACAATCATTTAAGGAAGTGTACAAAATGAGAATAACAAGTGAAAATAAAATGGTAGTAAAAATGAAACCAAAAAAAGGCTAGATTGTAAAGCCATGTAAAATACTAAAAACAGGAACTTGTCTGCATTGGTTTTTGTCAGGAACTTAACAGATGTTTGAAGCCACTTAGAGAGGTCAAAGGTCGAGAGCTTCAGGTCTTTTTACAAGATGTTCCAAGAAACAGGAGCGGAGTAGGAGAAGGTCCTTTTTTCTAGTTCAGCTCTCACTGAGGGAACACTGCAGGTAATAATCCACATTCAAGTACATTTTTGCAATGCTTTATTGTGTTTAGGACACCAATGTTTTGTAGACAAAACAAGCTTATTGTAATGGTTTGGGTGAAAGTAGGCTATAAAAATAAAACCTGAGTAGCTCAGTCATTTTCAGATTGAGAAAGTAGCTCTCAGAGGAAAAAGGTTTGGCGACCCTTGCTCCAGACAGAACTGAAGCCAAACAGTTCACCTTGGTTTGATCACACCAAACAATCTTGTTCCTCATATTCTGAGAGACTTTCAGACTTCAGATGCTGCTATACAATCTAATTACTATTTTTACCCAAATGTGGACTAAATACACTCCTTCTGGCACCAGATCCAGTTGGATAGTTGTGCGTCACAGTATCACGTTTAGAACCATCTGTAAACATGAAGACACAACAGGAGATATTATTCTCTCAGGCTAACAGTATAAATATCAGATAGGATAAAGAAAGATTTAGGGTAACAATGTATGACTTAACTGTTTAACCATGCCTCTTTTGTTTAACAGGCACGTCTGTAATTCAAGTCACTGCTGTCGATGCTGATGATCCAACATATGGAAACAGCGCCCGGCTGGTGTACGGGATTTTACACGGCCAAGACTTTTTCTCTGTGGACCCTCAAACAGGTCTGTTCATACACTCCACGTATTCTATGTTTCTTTAAAGATGTTTTAAAAAATATGCTTTCAGCTGGGTACACTCTGTGTAGGTAATTTTTATCACATGTCTTTTCCACCAAATGTTTAGTACATACTTTAAAAGTGTCTGGCCATTTAGAAGTGGCGCTCATCTATTATCTTTCATGGTGTAGATAGCTCTTTGAACAACCACAGATTTTTATGTAACTAATGTTTAAGGTTTGTAAAATAACCTTTGGAAGTACTGATACAATATTTCATAAACTGTTTTTTTTAATCCAAGAGGACAGCAGTATGCTTTGTTCTTGGCTGCATCCAGACTAGCCAAAGGTTTGTCCGTCATGTCCAAGGCCATGAGGACTGGGGGTGAGGAAGGTGCTGCAGCACCCCCTGGTAGATGCGAGAGGACACGCATGTCCAAATACAATGTCAAAGAATTATTAGAAATCAAACAAAAACAGATTTTATTAATGCTTTTTATATATATATATATATATATATATATATATATATATATATATAAAATACATTTTTATGGGTTCTGAACATCTGGTATATAAACTGGCCTTGTTCTTGTAAATGTACAATTTTACAACTTAAAAGCTTTGACATAGCTTTATTTTTAAATCCCTTTTGGATGAAGGTGCCACTATTTTGCTTACTTTCATTTTTTGTTGAGTTTTTTTAGGATCTGATCCGTCCACAACACAATTCAAGCAAGTTTAGAACAAGTTGATTATATGACTATATTAAAAGAAAAGTTATCACACAAACTTTTAGAGTATGTTCAAAACTCATGCGACAAGGCAGCACCCCATCTGCAATCCACGCCAGTACATTCAGAAACCTGTGAAAAACTTTCTGAAGACATTTGGACAATTTTTCACTAACTACTCATTGTCTAGTGAGAAACCACCTTTAGGGTATGATTGCAAGTTTAAAAATATTTTCTGTTTAAACTATTTTCTCCACATTTATAAATGATATCTCACATTTTGATAGTGAGGCCTCCGCTCCTGTACATGCTGAAGACAGTCTTTTATATGCTTTTCGTTCTGCTTCAGATGACGCTGTGAAGTCACTTGCATATGGTTTTCTTGAAATCCAGCAGACTTTGTTACAAATGCTTTTTATAGAACACATCATCGCCACCTCTACTCTCTTGTTAAAAAGACTTCTCTACATACTTGTCATGAAATTCAATTCAGTTTATTTATATAGCAACAAGTCACAACAGAAGTCCTCTCAGGGTGTAAGGGTTCGGGGGTTTGTCCTGTCTTTGTTTCCTCAAGTTTTCAGTCACCTCACAGTGTTTCCCTCCTGTTCTCATGCTCCTCCTGCACATGGGTTCAACACACCAATGGGCGGAGCTTAACACGGGGCACTGAACAGAAACATTCATATATAAAAATAAGTTAACAAAAACATTTGCGTTTGAGTTTAATTTTATTGAACGTACAAAGTTTGTTTTCTCAGTCATCCAGGTATATAACAACAAAAAAGGTTGAATCATGTCATCTGGACTTCGTTTTTTTTGTTAAAAAAGAAACGTTTCGCCCCTCCTCCAAGAGGCTTCGTCAGTCTGAGGCCTAGCCATCTGGTATTACCCAGAAGCCACCCTGACTCTTGTGTTTCAAGCCTGCCTCAGATACCCCTGAAGTCTGGCCTTTTCACTAATGGTTTCAAAAACACAAAGTTTGTTTTCTCAGTCATCCAGGTATATAACAACAAAAAAGGTTGAATCATGTCATCTGGACTTCGTTTTTTTGTTAAAAAAGAAACGTTTCGCCCCTCGTCCAAGAGGCTTCGTCAGTCTGAGGCCTAGCCATCTGGTATTACCCAGAAGCCACCCTGACTTTTTTTAACAAAAAAACGAAGTCCAGATGACATGATTCAACCTTTTTTGTTGTTATATACCTGGATGACTGAGAAAACAAACTTTGTGTACTGTTAGGAGTTATGCTTTCCTTGGTCTCTGTCTCCCTCTAGTGTTCCATATTTGTCTGTTCCCCCTTTGATGACTGCACCTGTGATGTTTCACAGGTGTTCTGTGTTAGTCTTGTTAGTGTGTGTGTATTCAAGTCTGTCTGCCTGCGTCCCTCATTGTTCTGGTCATTGTGTCTCTCTGTGATGCCTGTTATGCTCCTCGTGTCCTGCTCCTTGAGTCCTGCGTCCTGTCCCATGATTTATGTAAGTTTGCTGCCCCGTCAGCCATCTTTATTTTGTAAATAATAAAATATTGATTTATATTCTTTGAGTCTTGCCTGCCTGCCTGCACCAAATGGGTCTCCTGCTGAGAAATCCTCACACTTCAGAAGGAACAAAAACATCTACACCCCCCTGAACATAAGAGGATATGCGGTGGAAGTGGTCTCCAGCTACAAGTACTTGGGTGTACACATGAATGACAACCTCAGCTGGAGCAACAACACCACCAGCCTGATCAAGAAAGCTCATCAGAGACTCTACTTCCTCAGACGGCTGAGACGAGCTGGTCTGGGAAGCTCAGTCCTCACCTCCTTCTACAGGTGTGCAGTGGAGAGCATCCTGTGCTCCAGCATCAACGTGTGGCATGGAGGCTGCACAGCTGCAGAAAGAAAAGCTTTGCAGAGAGTGGTGAAGGCTGCACAGAAATCTGTTGGAGTCAGCCTCTCCACCATCACAGACATCTACACCTCCAGATGCAGGAAGAGGGCCACCTGCATCATGAAGGACCACACTCACCCAGCACACACTTTTTGCCCCACTCCCCTCAGGAAGGAGGTTGAGGAGCATTAAGTGTAGAACCACTAGACTGAGGAACAGCTTCTACCCTGAGGCTGTTAGACTCATGAATCTCTAACTAGAATAGTCACTGTGAAAAATCACATCATGTTGCTGCTGATCTGTTTCATGTTGCTGCTGATCTGTTTCATGTTGCTGCTGATCTGTTTCAATGTTGCTGCTGATCTGTTTCATTGTTGATGTGTTCATGCGTGCACATCTGCTCACAGACTCATGTTCATGTTTGTGCTGATGTTCAATGTTTTATGTTATGAGTGCTTAGTGTATATTTAGTTGATGTTTTTCTTAGTTCATATCTTAGATGTTATTACTGTTTTTCTTATACATTTTATTGTTGGATGTAACTGGGACCCTGTGAACATAATTTCACTCCACCACATGTACCACATGAGGTGCGAATGACAATAAAGAAACTCTGACTCTGACTTAGTAATGTTGTTTTTAACTTTGACAATGAACTGTTGTTGATGTAAATCATGATTTCCTTGTTTGTTATTGACTTCTATATTTTATTGGTTTGCCTAACTGTATTGTTTCCCTTCCCTTGTCCCGACAAGTGTCTGTTGGTGCTGCCAGGCCAGCTCTGTAAATAAAAAAATGTTCTGAGTGTTTATGCCTGGTTAAATAAAGGTGAAATGAAATTAAATGAAAATGTACAGAATATTTTTTCATTTCAATTCCAACTCGTAAGAATGTTATTGTAACAAGGAGATCACTTCATCCATCCATCCATCCATTATCTTTACCCGCTTATTCCATTTTGGGTCACGGGGGTCGCTGGTGCCCACATCCAGCAATCACTGTGCGAGGGGCGGGGTACACCCTGGACAGGTCGCAAGTCCATCACAGGGCCACATAGAGACAAACGAGACAAACAACCATTCACTCTCTCACTCACACCTAGGGACAATTTAGAGTTACCAATCAGCCTAACATGCATGTTTTGGGCCGGGGGAGGAAACCGGAGTACCCGGAGAAAACCCACGCATGCACGGAGAGAACATGCAAACTCCACCCAGAAGGCCCCTGGACCGGGGTTTGAACCAAGGACCTGCTCGCTGAGAGGCAGCAGCTCTACCAGTTGCGCCACCGTGCTAGGAGATCACTTATAATTGATATTTAAAATAGTAATTACAAAACAGTGTGTGTTTTGATTGTATGTCGATATGGCCTGCCATACATGGTGTCAACTCCATTGAACAAACAAGCAGGGGAGTGAGATTAGCTGCCTAAGACACAATAAAGTTAGCTCAGAAAAATATGCACATGCAACCCCTCTTAGCAGGGCCAGAGTGGGACTCATTTTCATTTTCAGCCCTGGAGTTTCATACCTCAGACTGGCCCACTTTAGATCACGACCTATCATTATTAAAATCATGTAATTATAATCTTACATCAAGGGTGATTCAAGAATATGCCCATTAGGGCTGCTTTAGCCCCCAGTGTCAACAATGGCTGTTGGCTTGAACAACACAGTGGCCATTGGTGTCAGAAGCATTTGTAATGTGGAGGGGGGGAGGGCACATTGGTGGGAGGGTCTGGGGGTCCTTCCCCAGAAATTTTTGAAAAAAGTAGATGCCATTTCCTGCATTCTAGTGTATTTTAATGTGTTGTTTAATATCTAGTTTTACCTACATAAGTAAACACTTGATTCTAGGGATGCACCGATCCACATTTTTTTACTTCCGATCCGATCCCGATACCTAAATATCTTACAATACCAATCCAGTTCCGATATCATGATCATCATAGATTTTATATGAGGCTGTAATAATCTCCTCTCAAGTACAATTTGTACAAATCTATACATGCTTGTCCAAAAAGGCAACTTGAGGTAAGTTGTATTAATGTTGGATAAGTTTTAAAATTAGAAATAAATTCTAACTCAAAACATGTTTCTTTTTATTCCTAGCTTTAAAGTGGATATTAAAGTGATTAATTTAAGTGATTATTTAAAGTTATTTTATGTTTTTTAAATAAGGGGCAGACATAAGATTTGTCTCCTTTCTGCACTCTTTTCATTCAATGTTTTCTTTTTGATGAATTTGTTTTGTTTCTTTTAAATGAATGAATAAATGAATTAATAAAATAAAATGTTAAATGGCTTTAAACATCTGCTAAGTTCATGGCATAAACCAACAGACATGTTCCTGTTTTTAGTTATTTGCATGACTTTATAATGTAGCTGTTTTTGTTTCGTTTATATATACATATATATATACATATATACATATATATATACATATATACATATATACATATATACATACATATA
>NC_056500.1:54914889-54927787 GCF_014905685.2 Nematolebias whitei | reverse complement strand
TATATATATATATGTACTGTATATGTATATGTATATATATGTATATGTACATAAAAAGGAGAAAAAGCCACAGACAACGCAGAATGTTCAAAAAAGAAACGAGGACATCCATTTTGGTTGTGTGCTCTTTTCCGTCTCTTCTTCTTCTTATACATGTTAGTGGTGGTTAGTAAAGAGATTAATGCAGCACTAGCACCACCATCTAGTAAGGCGTGTTGATATTTATGATCCGCTCACTAAAGGGGAACTATGGGCACTGTCGAGACAGAATATGAAGCAGCCCTACCGATACCGGCCTAATAAGGGCCAATAGGGCCTAAACCGACCAGGACCTGTTGATAAGAGGCTATTGAGCGCTGTTGTACATATGGCTGCAGCAAATCAGCGAGATAAGAGGGGGCAGAACTGTTCAGAGATTTAAAAACATACCGATGACTCATAACTTTTTTCAAGCCCTGATTCCACCCCCAATGAGACCATGGGAAATAATCATTCATGTCAAAAACTGCTACTGCTCACAGCACCCCTACCCCCATGAAACGTATTTCCACTGCTATGTGTATTTAAAGAGCTATCTACAACAAGAAAGAATATTCATAACTGTTTCACAGAATCAAAATGTCCGTAATATCGCTGTGTTTTCTTCAACGTATTCAGAAATGGAGGTGGCCTAGAGTAACGTTTTGAAATACCCTAATTCAAAAATATATGAGTCATTTTGATGCTAATGTGGAGAGATGGTGTGTCACTGTGAGATCTAAAGCTGTGCTGATTTTTGTTGTGCTCTCCTCTCCACCAGGCATCCTTCGGACAGCAGTACCCAACATGGACAGGGAGACCCAGGATGAGTATCTGGTTGTCCTCCAGGCGAAAGATATGGGCGGGCATTTGGGTGGGTTATCGGGCACCACAACCGTCACTGTGAAGCTGAGCGATGTGAATGACAACCCCCCTCACTTCAGGAGGAGTAAGCATCACAGTAGAACATTTTCATGTTAAACTGATGGCTGCTCTCTTGAAACTGCAGAAAATGTGTGAATGTTAGTGAAAACTGAAATGATGAAATGTCTTGTAATGCACCGGTGACAGCAGGCTGATGTTTTTCTGCCTCCTTTGAGTCCTAGTTGTCTTGACAGGTTCGAGAGACAAGCTTTAAAGCTAAACAGCTTGTCAGTCTACTGTTCCTCCTTGCAAAAGCAAATAAAACAACACAACATGCTCTAGAAGCCGTAGCATTAACAGTGATATAGGGACTCCCGGGTGGACCCTGAAGCTCAAATAGACTGCATCTTGACGTAGAAGAGTGAAAGATCATGTCCTCCTTTTTATTCAAGCTTTTCCCTGTTCCATCTTATTAATATTTCATCTTATAGTTCAGTGCTTTCCGCTTCAATAGACTGCAAAATCACTGCAGAATATTGCCAACACTTTCAGGCTGACCTCGTATTTCTTTATATACCAACTCTGTTAGTTTTGTTCTTATTTTTTTCCCTGACAGTTTCTGCTCATGCCTATTCATCTTAATGTTTAAAACCCTCCTCTCCAGATGTTGATATATAGTGCTGCAGTGTGGCGTTTTATAGAAGCAATATTATAACTCCAAATGCTAGCGGTATGTTATTTATTTACTGATATCTGTCTGTATCTTCTCTCTCACCTCACTGCAGGCCATTATTTTCACTTTGACAATAATGCCACATTTTAAGCAAACAGCTCATTTAGAATGCTCTTTGAAAGTGAGGGGTGCAATTTTATTTCTCTGCTTCTCTGTGTGGAGGAGGCAGAGATTTGATTAAAGTGAAATCTTTTCTGTGGATTTGCTGTGTGCTGTCGTGCGGCACGGCAACAAGCAGAACCCATCACTGGATGCCAAGTAAACTACACAACCTGCCACAGATCACTGGCTGCCCTTTCATGCCTGCAAAGTGGACAGGCTGTAATCCAAGCTAAAAAAATTACAACAGAATGGATTAACTCTGTGAAACTGTAATTTCCTGTTAAGTAAACATAACTCCCTTATGTATTTTTATCTGTGGAACCAGGTCTTAGTTGAATATATGATAAAGAAAAACAAATGGTTCATAGTGTCAGCAGTTTGAGCTCATGAAATCAGGCCAAAACAACATTAGTCATATTTGTGTTATTGTTGCTTATCACTATGTCTATGTCAATAGAATATTACAAATGTGCTAGCAGCTTCAAATAAGAATGCCACTGTATTAACAATGATGCCTGATATTTTCCTTTTGATATACTTACTGTTTTTTTTAAAGCGTGGACAAACAAAAATTGACAACATTTAGAATTAATTGCTACTTTTTTTTTCTCTCTGTACTTCGTTGAAGTCAGACGTGTTTTCCCGGCGCTCCGTACCCCACCCCCCGGCTTCCCTGCTTGCACTCTTCCGTCCTGTGAACCCTTAAAGAGCCTCTTTTTTCCTGCATACCTTCCTAATTCAAAGGATCAGCTGGTCTCTCAACAAAATTGATGAACTTGTCCCGACAAGAGTCAGGGTAAGGAGGACCCTCTTACCTCGACAGAAACAAATTGGATTCATGATGACAACTGTTTTTTTTTTTGCTGTTTGGCTGGTGAAATCTGGATTGTCTACAAATTCGTGTGGATGTGCCGAAGCTCAGCAGCACTCAGACTAAATTATGTGCAGCTGTGTCAGAGAGCAGGTGCAGCTGTTATCAGGACTGTGAATTCTCTAGCAGCACACTTGAAGGTGGGAATAATTTTGGAGAAGCTGAGAGCTCGACTTTCGGCGTAAATAATCAATTCGGCTGTTTGGAGTTTCCATCAGAGGAATATACCAGTGAGACTTTAAAAGGCAGAAACAACAATTCACGAATTCTGCCTGACCTAAACAGTGGCCTTGACGGCAGACTAATCTCAACTCCTCCTGGCATGTTTTGAAAAAAAACAAAGATGCTTTGTCTGTCTCCTCACCCCTCTCTTCCCCAAGACCATGGACATGTGACGGAACCTCAATCGAGCTGATGATAAATAACACCTCTTATCTGGACAGTGGCTGGTTGGGGGGGGGGGGTGGCTCTGGACTATGCTACGACTTTCCCTTAAAAAGTCAACGTCTTCATCAGCCTATATGTACATGTATCACGTCTATTTATGTTGCTTTGCTATGGTAGGTTTTTTGATGCCTCAAATCGTGCCCTGTCTAGGACACGGCGTGAGAGATCTTTTTTTTAAATATCTTCTCTCCTCATGTTTTCTTCCCTTTTCTCATCTTAGCAAAAATATTATTCTGAATAAGAATAAGAGGGCCACACTTTTTTAAAATAGTAGCAGCTTCATGAAATCCGCCCAGCTTTCAGACGACTGTATGTACATGTTCTATTTGTATGTCGGCGCAATGATAATAAAGCTTATTCTGATACTGATTCTTTTGACAAATCTGAGCATCTTTATGTTTGTTAAGGTGTGAAGATTTTAAAGTTGTGAGCAAAGGAAAAAATAGTAAGATGTGCTATTGGTTAATTTAGATGGCAGAAATTAGGATTCCCAGATTTTAAAATTAAATTCAAATATATAAACAAGAAAAACTGATCTTGAGTCTGTAGTTCTATTTCGTTTAGGCTTCACCCTTTAAGGCTATCGCTAGTGGATTTATCCCTTCGCGCGCAGCGCAGCACTGAAAACTTTAGTCCACGCCCACCTGCTGTGTGGGCCTCACCCCCGGTCCGTATAAATTATGGTGAGACCGAGTAATCGGCTCCCATTTTTTCTTCTGCCGACCAGCACTGTTTTTTTCAAGAAGATAAATGGTAAATGGACTGTACTTATATAGCACCTTTTTATCTTATTTCAAGATACTTAAAGTGCTTTACACTACAATCTGTGTCCTCATTTACCCATTCATACAGCACTCTACTAGATCTCTACAAAGCTAATTGAACAAATGATTCTAAAGAGACTAATCAGTGCTTTAGATCACATTCATACACTGATGGGACACACATCAGAGGCTATGAGGGGTTCAGTGTCTTGCTCAGTGACACTTCAGCACATGACTGCTGGTGGAGTCAAACCCCCAACTCTCGCATTGGAGGACGACTGCTCTAACCACTAAGCCACAGTTGCCTGAGAAAAGAGAGAAGATGTCCAGCACCATCCGCCTATGCCCATCCTGCCAGACCGACTACATTATGAACTTCGACTGGCACGACATCTGCTAAGGATGCCTAGGTCCCCGTCACACCGACCTCGCCTCCTCCTGCTGTCCCTGTGACCTCCTCCCTCCTGAGGAGAAGCAGAGACGAGCAGCCTTGCTCAAGACTAACATCGAGGAGTGTTTTTCCGCAGGGGATTGTTTGCTGGACAACGCCATCGCCTTTTTTGACGCTGAGTCACGGAGTGAATCGGATGATTCCTCCAATAATGGCGATGTCAGCAACAGCCCCGCTGCTCATTCCCTCCTGGAGATCGTAGTGTTGGAACGGGGGGGGGGGGGGGCAAGCTCAAACCCCCCTGCTGAAGCTGAAGGCGCCCGTCTCCACCTTCGTTCCCATCACCAGAGTGGAGGGGTTTACTGAGTGGAGTTTTCCCTCGGTTCCCCCCCGGATCCAAGCCTGGTGGAGGCACTTGGGTCAAAAGTTTCCAGGTTGGACCAACGACCTGTCCTTTCAGGGAAACACGACTAGATGGTGACATCGCTCTCCAACCGAGCCCACCAGTGTGATTTTCAGGCAGCCACAGCGAACAACAATGTTGCCCTGCTGGCTTACAGCATTTCAAAGAGGCTGGAGGACACAGACCTGCCTGCAAGGCATCTGACGTCATTCTGAACTTGTGTGCCACCTCTGCGGTCTGCCTGTCTCGCATTGCCACCTGGATGACGATGATCCAGAGGTCCACCTGGCTCCATCTCTCCCCGTCCATGCCGAAGAGGCTGTAGAGGGACCTGCTAGAGGGCCTCATCACGACGGATGTGCTGTTCGGGGCCAACTTCAAGGCCATGCTCAAAGTCCAAGAAGTCCGAGGAGGTCAAAGCAGATGGCTGCTTGTCCTGAGCCTGGTTCTGCTGGAGGTTTCTTTCTTTTAAAAGGGAGTTTTTCCTTTCCACTGTTGCTACTGTGATTGCTCAGGATGGGAGACTGCAACAAAGCCAAGATTCAACTTGTCTGCTGGATTCCTTAGATAGAGAACTTTTCTAATTGGCTTTTATGTATGTGAATGTTCCTGTAAAGTGCCCTGAGACAACTTTGTTGTGATTTGGTGCTATATAAATAAACTGAACTGAATTGAATTGAATTGAGGTGTCGGAAACTATGCGCCACCTGATGAAGCCGCAGCCCTCCTCCCGCCCCCTCGCCTGCTGGAGGGATCGCCGTGGTCAGCGACACGTGGTCGCCCCACTCCTCCACCGGCCCCTCCCACCAGAGAACAGCCCTTCTCATCGTGCCAATCAGCGACTTACCGCTTCCCCAGAGGGCGTCAACAAGTGCCGCCCTGGACCAATCAGCCGCAGGGCCCACGGAGGAGGCAACACGAAAAATGACTCCTTGTGGGAAATGTGTGTGTTCATAATGATGATTTAAGTTATATATAAAACAAAAACATCATTCAAAGAGTAAACTGTCTTCTGATTCCAGCCTTACTGTCAGATCAAATGATCTCACAGCGGCTTCTCTTCATACATTCCCCACACAAAACGAGCCGGTAACCTCAAAACAGGTTTTTAAAAGTCACCGCAGCTCGGGAAATCACACAAAATACTCGCTTGACACATCAGCTAAAAATTATTTTTTTTCAGCAGACCAAGCCCGGTAAAAACCCTCTCTCTCAGCCCGTATCGTTTTCTTACATTTCTGACCGCAGCAGGAGTAAACGTGTTTCTCCATGACAACTGCAGCCTCCACCCAAACGGCGTCTCATCTCTAAAAGCACTCACCCCTCAGTGCGCGTCAGCTCACATCAACTCTAATGTGAGCCCGTAGCCTGAGCGCAGCACAGAGGCTCTTCCATGACCCTTTCTGCGCCCCCCCCCCCCCCCCCCGGTCAACCCAGGAGAATCACCGGAGCGGGTGATGGTGTTGGGGGCTTTAACTTGGCTGACGTCCGTAAAAAACATGACACGACACAAAAACGCGTGCCCACTCCCCGAGTGTTACGCAGAGTGGCAGCGAGTGTGTTCCCTGGACAGATGGATGGACCGTCTGATCAGCAGGGGTTACACACTGCAGTTCGCAGCTCAACCCCCACCATTCAGAAGGATTATAGAGACGGTTCTGTCATCTCCAGAACAGAACTCGTCTCTCCACTGAGAAGTTCAGGAACTACTGATAAAAAAATGTAATTTCCAGGGTTCCCAAGAACTCATGTTACTTCCTTGTCCCGAAATAAACCGGAGGGATGAGACCCATTCTCGACTTGCCATGTTCAACAAATCGATCATGGAGAGACAATTCCACATGCTGACAACCAAACAGTTGTTGGACAGCATTCACCAGAATGATTGGTTTACCTCCATAGATTTAAAAGATGCTTTATTTCACATTCCCATCATTCCAAAGCACAGGAAATTCCTGCGTTTTTCCTTCCAGGGGAACCAGTACAACAGGCTGCCGTTCAGATATTCCCTTGCCCCACACACATTCTCAAAATGCGTGGAAACAGCTTTGCAGCTGTTACACAGGGCAGGAATGAGAATTATTTTTTATTTGGACGATCTGCTGCTGTTAACTCGATCCATACAGGAAGCAGCTACAAAAACCAGAACATTGATGTCACACCTGCTGAACCTGGAGTTTGCTAAAAACTGGGAAAAGAGTCCAGTTCTCCCGTCCCAGATGATCGTTTATCTTGGAGTGGAGCTAAATTCAGTCACAATGAGAGCCCGCTTATCAAAGCCGAGAGCTGAAGCTCTGATAGCTCAGCTCCGCTGTGTCAAACCCCACAGTTTAGTAACAGCTGTCTCGGTCATGAAACTTTTGGGAACTATGTCATCAGCCCACACTGTGGTTCCGCTGGGCATACTTCACATGAGACGCCTTCAGAGATGGTTCGCCCGCCTGCACATAGATCCAGTGCATCAGAAGAGGCGGATGATCTCTGTGCCCCCCTCCGTGAGAACCGACCTGAATCACTGGGGAAACCCCCTCACTCTGTCAGAGGGAGTTCCTATCAGCAGGCCTACGTCACACGTCTCAGTTTTCACATATGTGTCCCTGTCAGGCTGGGTTAGAAACATGCCTATGTCAAGCAGTGGGGGCGCATTGGCCAGCCACACGCCGTTTCATATAAACGTCTTGGAATGTCTCACAGTTTGGAATGTGATTCAGCACATTGCTCCCCTGTTGCAGAATTAACATGTTCTGATCCACATAGACAACAGAGTTACTACAGCTTACATAAACCGGCAGGGAGGCGTGCGCTCAGCCCAGCTGTTACGCATTGCGAGACAGCTGCTGTTTTGGGCACACAAAAACCTGCTCTCCATCAGAGCAGTGTACATCCCCGGCGTCCTGAACAGGGGAGCAGACATAATGTCGAGGGGCGGTCCTCACCTCGGAGACTGGAGCCTCCATCCCGAGCTGATCTCCCAGATTTGGAGCAGGTTCGGCCGAGCAGCAAAGGATCTGTTCCCCACACGGGAGAACGCCCAGTGTCAATTATGGTTCTCACTGAGCTCATGGTATGACCTACCGTTAGGAGTGGAAGCTTTTGCTCACAGCCCGTGGCCAAAAATACTCCTTTACATGTTTCCGCCAGTCACTCTAATATCACGGATTCTGAACCGAGTCCGGGAGGAAGAACTGTCAGTCATTCTTGTAGCCCCCTGAGTGCGTGTGCGCCCCGTGGTTCCCAAATCTGCAACGTCT
Organism: Nematolebias whitei; assembly: GCF_014905685.2. Lineage (NCBI taxonomy): Eukaryota > Metazoa > Chordata > Actinopteri > Cyprinodontiformes > Rivulidae > Nematolebias > Nematolebias whitei. Next base: position 54,919,943 of record NC_056500.1, on the reverse strand, counting down.
GTTATCGAGCCGGCCGTGGAAACTGTCGTGGAGGGAGGATGCTCTCCTCCAGGCAGGAGGAGCGATCAGGAGTCACCCGGGAAATAGGCCAGCACCTTTGGGTCTGGCCGCTGAGCGGATCCGCTTAGAAAAGATGGGCCTCTCACAAGATGTGGTGCGCACAATCCAAGACTCACGAGCCGCTTCCACCACAGCGCTGTACACATCAAAGTGGACAGCTTTTCAGCGCTGGTGCACGGAGAAAGGTGTAGAGGCCAGCTCATGTCCACTAGGTGGCGTGCTGTCCTTTCTGCCGCAGCTGATGGACAGAAATCTAGCGTTCAGCACAATTAAAACATATGCTGCAGCTTTTTTTTTTTTTTTTGAATGTCCAGAGGACCAGATTGAACTTTTTTGGATATGCTGCAGCTATTTCTTCTTGTCACGAGGGCTTTGGTGACAGAACAGTTTTTAATCACCCGCTGATGAAGCGTTTTCTAAAAATGTGTACGGAGACACAGACTGGTGTCATGCCGACTAGCTCCACAGTGGGACCTAACAATGGTTCTGCACGCTCTGATCAAAGCTCCTTCTGAGTCTTTAGATCAGGTTTCACTTAAATTCATGTCACTTAAAACAGCCCTGCCGTTGGCTTTGACATCAGCAAAGAGAGTGAGTGATTTATCTGTGCTCTCTGCTGCCCCGTTATGCCTCAGGATTCAAGCTGATGGTAGCTCAGTTGCGCTGAGACTTAACCCAGCTTTCATACCAAAAAACATCACAAGTTCGTTTAAATCGAGAATGATAACCTTAGAGGGGTTTTATCCTCCTCCTCACAATTCAGAGGAGGAAGCATCATCTCCTCTGTCCCATGCATGCGCTTGCATGCTATATAGCACGCACAGCCCCACTGCGTCATTCTCAGCGTCTGTTTGTGCATTACAGGGACACCTCAGCAGGTTGCCCTTTATCCACTCAGCGCTTCTCACACTCGCTGTGTGAGGCTATTTCTGAAGCTTACAGAGCATCAGGACTGGATCCTCTAGAGAATCTCAGAGCTCATTCCACCAGAGGGATTTCATCCTTTACAGCTTTGCATGGAGGGTTGACAGTGGAGGACATTTGTACGGCGGCCGCTTGGTCATCGCCTTGTTCATTTATTCACTACTATCTGTGATGTTGCTGCCTTCTCCATGACTCATTCTGTTCTCAGTGTTCTAACAGAATGATTTTTACTTGTTTCATGGAATTACGTTTTTAAACTCACATCTGACTGCATGCAATTACAGTGTGAGACATTTATTATCAGTCACAAGTTCATGACTGCTGTTTTTATTGTTACTAATCAGTTCATGACTGTTGTTACCAATCAGTTAATTTGGTTACTAATCATTTCATTTTGTTATTAATCAGTCCATATTGAAGAGCTGTTGACCTGCTCTGTTCATCGTTACACGGTTACAATTTGTAACCTCTGTTCTTTTCCATTCTCAGCACAGGACTGCATTTCAGCCTTCCCTTTTTCACCATCGGAGACCTTTTCTCTCTGGGGCGCTCCTGTGCATGGAACGCGTAATTATGCAGCACGTAATTACGCACACAGAAGGCTGAGTGATGAAATGTTTTTTGGTGCAAGCAGGCGCTTCATATTGTATCTGAACGGACCCAGTGAGGCATAGACTACATCCTGCTTCGCCTTTAACCCACTAGCGATAGCCTTAAAGGGCGAAGCCTATACAAAATAGAACGTTGGTTACGTATTGTAACCCCAGATTCTATGAGTATAAGCGTAACCCTTTAAGCTCTGGGCCTCACTGGTTCCTAAACGGCTGAAGAAAAAAGCTATTTGGGAGCCGATTACTCGGTCTCACCGTAATTTATACGGGGTGAGGCCCACACAGCAGGTGGGCGTAGACTAAAGTTTTCAGTGCTGCACTGCATGTGAAGGGATAAACCCACTAGCGATAGCCTTAAAGGGCTGCGCCTATATTCATAGAATCTGGGATTACAGTACGTAACCAACGGTTTGAGCCCTGCTTGCATCAGGAAAGGAATTTGGTGTAAAATAATTGCCAAATCTCTCTGAGTTCACTAACTATGGCAACCCCCTCAGAGAGGAGCAGCTGGAAAAACAAAGAAACAAACAAAAAAGAAAAGAAAACAACAACAACACACAAAAAACAACCCAATTTGTGATCCAAGTGCTAGGGGTCATATCTGTTTTGTGGAGTTGTACCTCAGCAGGGTTGGGTTGTCAGTTTGACCCAGCATCAGTTTTCTACCAAAACATGGTTTAAATGGGCGGCTGTAGCTGAGTCGTTAGAGCAGTCTCCCTCCAATGCAAGAGTTGGGGGTTCGATTCCACCAGCAGTCACATGCGGACGTGTGCCTGGCCAAGACACTGAACCCTTCATTGCTTCCAGTGTGTGTCCCATTGGTGTATGAATGTGATAAAGCTCTGATTATTCTTTGTATAGCTATAGTAGAGTGCTGTATGAATGGGTAAATGAGGCACAGATTGTGTTGTAAAGTGCTTTGAGTATCTTGATCAGATCGAAAAGCACTATATAAGTACTGTAGTCCCTTGTTTATTGTGAGTGTTCCATACCCTGACACCCTCCCCCCACCCCTGCAATAAGTGAAAAACCATGAAGTGTGGCTACAGTAGTCCAAGTTCAAGTTCAAGTACAGTAAACTTTGTCATGACATGTGCCAGGCTGCAATCACACTCATCACCTGTTACTCCCAATCTCCCTCCTTGTGTAAATAAACTATTTAAATTTAGATAATGTAATACAGTATTTTAAATAAAAAATGTATGGGTCATCCATCAATCAGCCAATTGTGTAATGTGCAGTCTTACTTTGAAAAACGGTGATAGAGCAAATCTGCGAAAAACGAACTGCGAAATAGCGAGGGACTACTATACAGTCCATTTACCATTTAAAATGACCAGTCTGTTCTACTGAAGCTACGAAAGTCTAGATTAAAAACCACAACCCCAGATTTAGGTTATTAGATAACTACAATTTGAGTTGGTGCTAGCTATCTGCTGCTAACTAGTAGGATTAGCTGCTGTTCCTGTGCAGTAGACTAGAGTTACCAACAAAGTCAACCAGGTTAAATATCATACAAGTTAGTATTTACTGTCTTACATTCATATTATATCCTAAAGTAAAGGTGCAGTCAGGTCACCTTTGGCCAACTTCTGCCTTAAAATTAAAAAAAATCAACTCATCACTAACCTAACCAAATGGTCAAACTTGTTGTTAATCAACCCAACACTTTTTACACAACAAGTGAGACATCAGATTAACACAGATGTTTTCAGTGAGTAAATAAAAATGGTAAATGGACTGTACTTATACAGCTCCTTTCTATTTTATCGAGATACTGGCAGCATGATGGTTCAGTGGTTAGCACTGTTGCCTCACAGCAAGAAGGTCCTGGGTTCAATCCCTGGTTGGACCTGGGGTCTTTTTGTGTGGAGTGTGCATGTTCTCCATGTGCTTACATGGGTTTTCTCCAGGTACTCGGGTTTCCTCCCACAGAACAAAAACGTGCATGTTAGGATGCCTTCAGGCCCAGGCCTCCCTTGCAAAAGAGATCTGTGATCTCAGTGGGATTTGCCTGGTTAAATAAAGGTTAATAAATAAATACTCAAAGCTCTTTACACTGCTTGACTGCCTGGCTGACATCAGAGACTGGATGGCTTTAAATTTCTTAAGTTTCAATGAGAAGAAGTCTGAAGTCATGTTGTTCCCTCCCAACGACACTATCACAAACCACTGCATCGACCGTTCCACTCTAGCCCTGTTAGAGAAACAAAGAGTCACTAATCTGGGAGTGATAATGGACCCTTCCTTGAAACTTAGCAGTCATGTAAACATGATTGCTAAATCCTGTTTTTTCCAGCTGAGGCAGCTGTCTATGCTGAAGCCCATATTATCCAAAAATAACCTGGAGACAGTAATACATGCATTCATTACATCTAGACTCGATTACTGCAACTCGCTCCTGTTTGGTATCAGTCAGACCTCCATTGCACGACTACAACTGGTCCAGAATGCAGCAGCCTGATTTTTAACCAGTACAGGCAAAAGAGAGCACATTACACCAGTTTTGGCCTCACTGCACTGGTTACCAGTTCACCTTCGAATACAGTTCAAAATACTCCTGTATGTCTATAAATCACTGAACAGCTCTGCCCCCTCATGTCTCACTGATCTGCTACAGCCGTATGTCCCACCACGTTCTCTGAGGTCAGCGGACCAGTTACTTCTCACAAGACTATAATGAACCAACAACCTCTGCTTGTCAGGCAGGCCCCCCTCCATCACAGTTTTAAAATCCCGTTTAAAAACCCACTCCTATTCCCTAGCTTTCAACACTGTATGATCTGTGCTGAACCTGTATGCATCACACTGTGTTAGTCATTATGTTATTATCTGCTATTTTTTGGTTTTCTATATTTTGACATTTATGTTATGTTATGTGTTGCTGTGTGCTCTGCTTGTTTGTTTCTGTTTGTACAGCACTTTGGTTGGCCCTATCACTGTTTAAAGTGCTTTATAAATAAAATGGTATGGTACACTACAATCTGTGCCTCATTTACCCATTCATACAGCACTCTACTATATCTGTACAAAACTAACTGAACAAATCATTCTAAAGAGAATAATCAGAGCTTTATCACATTCATGCACAGAGGATCGAGGGTCAATTCATCTCACAAGACCCTCTGAGCATGTGGAGGGACATTAAGTGCATAACAGATTATAAAGGAAGGAGTGAACAATGTCCCAAAGACCCATCTCTGCCTGATGCCCTCAACAAGTTCTATGCACGCTTTGAAGACCCGAACAGACCACCCAGCACCAGACTCACCTCACCACCGGATGAAGAGCATTTCAGCGTGACCTCAGCAGAAGTAAGGAGTACCTTCAGGAGGATTAATCCGCACAAAGCAACCGGCCCAGACAACATCCCCGGAAAAGTGTTGAAGGAATGTGCTGATCAGCTCTGTGAGGTGCTGGCAGACATCTTTAACACCTCACTTACCCTGGAGACAGTTC
>NC_056500.1:54906725-54914489 GCF_014905685.2 Nematolebias whitei | reverse complement strand
TGTTGATGTGTTCATGCGTGCACATCTGCTCACAGACTCATGTTCATGTTTGTGCTGATGTTCAATGTTTTATGTTATGAGTGCTTAGTGTATATTTAGTTGATGTTTTTCTTAGTTCATATCTTAGATGTTATTACTGTTTTTCTTTTACATTTTATTGTTGGATGTAACTGGGACCCTGTGTACATAATTTCGCTCCACCACATGTACCACATGAGGTCCCAAAGAAAATAAAAAATCTCTGACTCTCTGACTGATACACCGATGGGACACACATCGGTGGCATTTAGGGGTTCAGTGTCTTGTCCAGGGACACTTCGACATGTGACTGCTGGTGGAATCAAACCCCCAACTCTTGCATTGGAGGGAGACTGCTCTAACCACTCAGCCACAGCCGCCTCACAATAAACATATAATATAATCAATTGTGCAATGTGGTTTGATAAGAATCTAAAATATTCTCATTAAAATTGTTTCTCAAGCAAATTATTACAGGTAATTGTTTCTTAAAAATTTGAATAAACCAACATTATTTAAGAAAAAAAATACATCACTTGCTTGTCCTCGCATGATACATTATAAGGCCAACCAAAAAACCACAGACACAAAAACAAAAAAGATTTTCAATAAAGTGAGAAGTAAACTTTACATATCCAGTAATATTACATAAACACATAAATAATAAAATGGCATCACTGTACGGAAGCTGTGATTTAAAGTAAACTTACCATCAAAAATTTGAACCATCGTAAATGAAGATTTGAGTCTGGGAAAGTATAAATGTTCAAAATAGAACATGTGAAGCAATTAATGAGATTTCTAAGAGCCCATTTAAGGTTTTTTCTCTTCTTTGCACATTTCAAACATTATTACATAGCTGTCTTCGTTACCACATAAAATATTACTGACACAAATTATGAATATCAGATCTAAAACAAAAAAAAACAAACATAGAAACTGGAATGAGTATCTTTACTTTCCCCCCCTAATATTTACCTGAGGAATATGCTGGTGTGGAGTCTCATTCATTTAGGACAAAATCATCTTAACAAATTGAATCTAAAGCAACTGGCTTTATTTCAAGCATTTTGCTTTTTATCTGAGAAGGTTTAGAATTACAACTGAAAATAATCTAGACGTCTTTGATCCAGTTTTGTTCAGTTTATCTGAGGAGTGCGTTCTTGTTTCAGAGTTTAAAAACACTTATTTTTGATCCAGGGGTGGTGCCAGCTGCAGGTGTTAAACTGAAAAGAAAGTCCCAGAACGGGTTCAGTCAGCTGGTGGGCCAGAGTTTCACACAGCACCAGAAACAATTGTCGTTATTCCTGCATCTACAACACACATGCACGGAGAGAACATGCAAGCTCCACCTAGAACGGTCTCTGGCCAGGATCTGATCCAGCAACCTTCTTGCTGAGAAGGCTACCAAATGAGCCACAGTGCTGCCCACTTACGAAGAGGGGAAACACTCTCTGTCAGTCTGTGCATGTTGTCAGTATATCTTGGAACAATAAGTGAGATACCAACTTCCATTTTGGTGTGTGGCTACATCTAAGTATTGTCAGGGTTTCTGACAGAGCAGGGCAGGAGTGAACCCAATAATGCAGGGAAAAGTCAGGACTCCAGGATTTACAAAAACAAATACTCTTTAATAATAATAAACCAAAAAGGCTGACGTGGCAGCATCTTACAAAAAACAGGGAATCAGATCAGGCTGGCAGGACAGAACAGGACTATACCCAACAACGACACGACAAAGGACAAGACTCACAGACAGACATATACAGAGACAGGACAGGACGTAATTACAAACAGCTGGGACCAGACAAAGGAGAAATCAATCAGGATAAATGAGACACAAGGGTGCACAGACAGAGAAGGCCCACAAGAGAGCGTCATCCCTACAAATATAAGAACGGTTTCTTTTGAAAATTGGATTCTCATGCCAAAATCCAAGATGGCTGCCACCATAAATTTCTGTGCATGTGAGCATGATAACTTGGAAAATAACTAACTTCCATTGTGATGTGTGGCTGCATCTAGGCATTAAAAAAGTCTATGTCAAAAATTGGGTTGCCATGTCAAAATCCAAGATGGCCACCACCACAACTATACTGTACTGCCAACCCTGTCATTTGAGTTTCTTTTCTTTATTGCTTAAAAGTATAGGTTCTTCAAGTGATTGGAGTGACCAAAGATTGAAATATGGTGGCCAAGGCAGACAGATGAGCAAAAACAAAAAACCCCAACTATGTCTGTTCTTATACACAGTTTAACTTCTACCCACTTGAATATCTTGCACCAAAATCATTACGGTTTACTTGCATTCAATTTCAGAAAAACACTCATCTCAAAAACTACAAACATTTTCTATTCAAATCCCTCAACAATGGGAGACATCGGCTCGTTGCATTTTCAGTTAGTGACTTTCAAGCCCTAAACAGATTAAAAATCAGATATTAAATCTGCTGCTCGTTCAGATCCTATCTATCAACAGTTTCACATGAACTAAAATTATTTGAAACATGCAATTTAAATGCTGAAAAAGCAATATTCACAAAAAAAAAAAAACGTTCTCTCTCTCTCTCTGAATAATATGTATCTGCACATGACCCCAAGATATCACCCTAAAAGGAATACATTTGTCCATTTAACCAATGAGGCATTAGAGTTGCCTGGAGAAATAAAAATAAATCCTGTTATTTGTAGTTTACTGCATGATCCCAGCAGCCAGTAACTCTTCCAGCACGTGCGGACATGTAGTACATGTAGATAGATATGAAAAGAACAACGCCTTCAGTTTCTCTGTGAAGTGCACGTAGGAGAGCAGCTGCTCGCAGTGTGGAAACAACTGCACTCAAAACTGAGCCAAGCTCCGTCTTCGTGAACGTTTCAAGCTGGTCCTGTCATTGTTTGTCTTCTTTACTCCTCTGCAGGTGCATGGTCGTTCTCCGTGTCGGAGCTAGCAGCTCCAGGAGTGGAAGTGGGCCGTCTCTCTGCCACAGATTCTGACCTGGCAGAAAATGCCCAGCTGGAGTTTTCCATCCTGGACACAGAGGAGGCAGACATTTTCAATGTAACCAGAAGAGGCAAAGAGGCTGTCATCATCCTGAACAAGGTGATCGGCTCTTGACCCAGTATAAACAAAGCAGCTGACTCCAGCTGTTAGAGGACAACTTTTCATGCACACGACGTTCTGAAGGTCATGCTTAAGTGGGCACTTCTTCATTCAGTCCAACATTTCACACACCCTCTCTTGCTGATCCTTTCTGACCTGCAGGGCTTTACAGTGAGAGTTAATGAGAAATGATGATATGGAGCAAAACTGCAGCTCATATTTGAAGTGAGCTCTCATTAAAAGCAGCCAGGGTGTCGCTGTGTTCTGGTTTTGGTGGGATTTTAAACCAACGTGTGTTTAGTCTTCAAGCTGTGGAATATTACGTTTAGAGTGGGAAAATATGCAGCTTTAATAAACTAGATATAAAAAAGTAGTCTCACATGGAAAATATGAGCTATACAAAGATAAATATCTGAGATAAAACTATCCTTAAAGACCTATGTTCTTAAATGAACTCCTTGTGAATTCTCTTCAGCTCTGACTCACCAGCTTTTAGCTCAGTATCTGTAAAAATGGCTGAGCCGTTTGTCTTCTCTAATGTCAGCCGGCTGTGATAGACATCTTCAACTGGGATTGCTTTATGCAAATTTGATTAAAACATGTCCAGTGGTTCACAAGATATTTTGGTAGTAGACAGCCACATCAAGTTTCATATGCCTGTCTATTACCTATACACATAATTTATTCTTCCATTGTTTTGTTTCTTGGCAGAAGGTTGTAGCTTTTTCTTAGAAGGCTTCACTTTCTGTTCTTCAGTCACAGACAGGACAAAACATCTTTCACCTGAGGGATAAATAAGTCAAAGTATTTTGCTCTGTGAGTTAGAGATATACAGCATGTGCTGTGCATATTATGCATGAATAGGAAGAGCTTGTTGAAGTAAATCCTGCTAATTGTGACTTTAATTTTCACCCAACAGCTTCTGGATTATGAAACCCGCAACTCATACACTTTCTCCGTAGAAGTTGTTAATCCCATCACGGATCCTAGATTCATTAGGAAAGGACCCTTTAAAGACCAGGCAACTGTCCGAGTCATGATCCTGAACGCTGACGAGCCACCACGGTTCTCCCAGGCTTTATACCACCTGGATGTGTCTGAGAACTGCCCCCCTATCTGCTCTGTGGGCCGAGTCTATGCTGTGGACCCAGACACGGGACAAAGCAGCAACATCAGGTAGGGTTGTAGTTCAAAATATTGAGCCATATCCTTCTTTACAGGTGTGCTCTCGTCTTGGCTGTTGGATGAGCTGCAGCATCACCGCCTCCAGCTCTCCTCTGTGAGATGAGCAGGGAGAAGCAGTGCATTCACACATGAAGACATGTTCCTCAAAGTTCACAACAAAAAATGCTATGTATAAATGATAATAAGTGTGATGTGGGAGATCAGCTTCCCCGTGTTTCGTTGGTACATACTGCACATGTGGAAACTCAGAAACCCAGAGAGGAAAGCTGTGAATCAAATATTCTGCTTTAAAAGTTGAATCATTACTGCATCATGGAGTCATTTCCAAAATACAATTGTAGCCTGAAAAAAATCCCTGTCATAAAGCATTTAGAAAAATAAAAACCATTTGTGGTTAAAACAGATTTTATAGAGCCCTGCGGTATAATTAAAGTGCACTATGCAGCTGATTTAATTGTGTGAACGCTTCTAAAACATTCTCACTGAGGTCCATTTTTCTTCTGTGTTCCTTTTATCAAATAACTTGTTCATCAATTTTTGAGCAGTTTCAACAATTTATTTAATAATTCTGCTTTTTCCAGCTCTTTTTGTGTATTTTTCTGCTCATTTGAGCCCTTTTTTCTGCTTTTTGGTGCTAATTTTGATCTTTTGTTCTCATTTCAGCCTATTTCTGCTCATTTAGCTTCTTTTTTTGCCTTTTTTGCTACATTTTTGTAAATTTTTTCTCCTCATTTCATTTTTTTATTGATAATTTCAGAGTTTATTGCTAATCTCTTCAGCCTCTCTCTGCTTGTACAGCTTTTTCTGCTCATTTCTGCTATATTCGGATTTTCCCACACAGTTCAGTCAACTCCCATTAACAGTTTAGTGAAGAAACCTTTTCAAGCTGGTTTCAACTTCTTCAACTGCAAAAATCATTCAGCAATAAGAATTCACAACACATTTTTGTAGAAAATGCAATTTCTCTACTTTGTGCTTATTATTTTATACCATAGTCTACATGTGAAAAAAATACATTGTATCCAGGTCCTCTGAACAGATTCTTCTTTGTTGAAACATTTCATCTTTTATTCAAAGGACTTCTTCAGTCTGAGGAGCTGCAACAAACTCAGTCTTATAAATAGCACCTTCTCGTAGTGGATCACCCAGTTTGTTGTTGACATCCAGAACTAACTGTTCACATCCAAAAAAGGTCCCTGCTCAATAATCCAGGTATACAATCCAACAATTTTCAGTCAGGTCATCTGGACAGTTTCTTTTTTTGCTGAAACGTTTCACCTTGTATCCAGAAGGCTTCATCACTTCATCACATAACTGTTCACATGATCAAGGAGGACTATCAGCCTAATGACTGATCGTTAGTGCCCTGATGGCTGCTTGCTATTCACAGGGGGCTGAGTGATGCTAACAATAACAGCATTGTTACTGTTGAACACGGAGGCTCCGCCCCTCTTTAATGATGGATGGTTTCTCTTCACAAAGATTATATTTATAAGACTGAGATTATTTGCAACTCCTCAGAATGACAAAGTCTTTTGGATAAAAGACTAAACATTTCAACAAGAAGAATCTGTCCAGAGGACCCGACATTACTTTGTTGGATACATTTACAGTTATTTTAAGAAAACTTTCAGCAGGAGGGTATCAAGGAACTGTTATATTTAAAACAATTCACTGTTCTTTCAGAGCCTTAAATGTTTTCATTCTTAATGAATATCCATCCATCCATTATCTTTTACCTGATTTTTCCTTTTCGGGTCACGGGGTCACTGATGCCCATATCTAACAATCACTGTGCGAGAGACCGGGGGCACCTGGACAGGACTCCAGTCCATCACAGGGCAACTTAATGATTTTTTTTTCTTCTTTCGGCTGCTCCCTTCTTCAGGGGTCACCACAGCAAATAAGTCGCACGAAGACTTGGCAGTTATTTTTACGCCGGATGTCCTTCCTGACTCAACCACAGATCACTGAGCTACCACAGCCTCTGTGTGGAGCAGAGAGCTGCATCTAGGACACCCGGAGGAGCAGATTCAATTCAATTCAATAATACTTTATTAATCCCAGAGGGAAATTATTTGTTGTTGTAACTCGTTATCCTCATTTCATTAAGAGATGTTATAGATGCTGATGGCTGTAGACAGGAAGGATCTCTTGTAAAGGTCCATCCCACAGTGGATCATAAGAAACTGGTTGCAGATGCCGTCTGATCCGTCCACCCAGACTCGGCTGGCCTCTCGGTTCCCCCGGGCTGTAGGACCGCCTGAATGCTGGGCAGAACTCCTCCCAGAGCGATGGCCACTCCTCCCAGCAGTCTGCTGAGCTCCTCGTCGCTGCGGACAGCCAACTATAGGTGTTGAGGGACGATCCTGTCCTTCTACTGTCATGAGCCGTGTTTCCTGCTAGTTCCAGGATCTCAGTGGTCAGGCACTCGAGCACAGCTGGCAGGTAGATGGGAATGCGTCCACAGAACATCCTTTTCAACTCATTTGAGGTTTGGGGCTGTAGTTGAGATATTATTTGATCTTTTCAGATGTTAATCAGCTGCTGTTGGTTGTAGAAAACTGCCTTGTTGCCATGGTTACGCATCATAACAAATGTCCAAAACTAAAAAAGTTTCAGTAAAAATCCTTCCAGCTGCACAGCATCTGATACCAGAGGAAACAATCATCCAAAAAATGTGATTTACATCCAGAAAAAGAGGAATTAAAGTTTCCAAAAGCAAAATCTCAGAATGAAAGTAACAGAGCTGCTCCAACATGCAGCCACCTTGAGCGGCACAATTCTAGAACAAATGGATGGTGAATAAATAGATGGTGGGGGTTAAGGGCCTTGCTCAAGGGCCCAGAGTGGGACAAATGAGGGTGGGGGCAGGTGTGGGTGCTTCACCTACCCCACCCACATTTTTGATGTTGTCGGTACCGGAGCTTGAACCCTCGATCTTCCGATCACAGGCCCACCTTCTCTAACCTCTGCGTCACCACTCCCCAACAGAGCAACTTAATAAATACAAGTTTTTAATCATTGTCGTTACAACATTGAGCAAAGTAATCATGATTGTGACTTCCCTAACATCAGGTGAGGAAAACACCATAGCTCACTAACAGTTTGTCCTTTTTCCTCCTCTCCTCTTAGGTACTCCATGGATCCGCAGTCAGACCCCGAGGCTCTGTTCCGTATCTCCTCCGACACAGGTTTTATTAGTGCAGTGATGGAGTTGGACTGTGAGCAGGAGCAATGGCATAACGTCACAGTCATCGCCACACAGAGGGGTATGACAGTAACCTCCCTGTCCCTGGGGCAGACGGGCAACGTCGCTTCCCAAAATCATATTTCACTGAAGTGGACTACAAATGTTACAAAGTCTGATCATTTGAACATAAGTGTTTGTGTCTTTTCTCTCTCTCTCACACACTCTCTCTCTCTCTCTCTCTCTCTCTCTCTCTCTCTCTCTCTCTCTC
>NC_056500.1:54898041-54906715 GCF_014905685.2 Nematolebias whitei | reverse complement strand
TCTCTCTCTCTCTCTCTCTCTCTCTCTCTCTCTCTCTCTCTCTCTCTATCTATCAGACAACCCAAATCTTGTGTCGAGGGTTGTGGTTGCCATAGAGACGCTGGACCAGAATGATAATGCTCCGGAGTTGGACAGGCAGTACACAACATCAGTATGTGACTCCAGTGCCCCCGGTCAGGTCTGTTCTCCTTTGCTCCGGTTCTACACTCAACTCAAGTCTTTGCTTTAGTTTTTCTACAGTTGTTTCCAACCCCGCCCAAAAAAGTTTTGAAAATCAAATAATTTCTTCTAATTTCAGTTTCCCCTCTGTAGAATGGTTCTTTTAAAGTGATGCTAAATTTAAATCAATTCTGGACCCCAGTGATGCAATGAAACTGGGAGAATCAAAAACAAACTTTATTCTGAAGCAGCAGCTCCTTCTGGAACTATTAGATTTGCTTGTGCAGTAAATCCCTTGTGGGTGACATCCAGAGCTAGTCTGAAAACGTCTCAGTGGAGAAATAAAATACAAAGTGTCAATTCTTTGAATGAGTTTCGCTGTAGTGTTGTAACATCTTGTAACATTTTGCAAATATCAGCACAGGAGACTTTTATTCATTGTTGCATTACAAGATTTTAAATGTTATAAGAAGAATGAAATGTGTTCAGGATTGACTCACCGCCTCAACGTTCAGGAAGATATTAAATCAAGTGGGTTGCAAAAGTATCCATGCCCTTTGGTAATCTTTTCTTTTGCTGCCTTACAACCTGAAATTTAAATGTGTTTTTGATTTGATTATATTGTGATATTATATTATATATTGATATAAAATTTTCTCTACAAAAAGAGACGTACTGTATATTCCCCCATTTAACTTTATTAATCTGAAGTGTATTTTTAATTATTGGTCAAAATAAAATCTAGACTGTTAGTCAGGGGCAGCATGGTGATGCAGTTGGTAGAGCTGCTGCCTCTCTGCGAGGAGATCGCCGGTCCAAATCCCAGTCCAGGGCCTTTCTGGGTGGAGTTTGCATGTTCTCTCTGTGCTGCGTGGGTTTTCTCCGGGTACTCCGGTTTCCTCCCACAGACCAAAAACATGCATGTTAGACTGATTGGTAACTCTAAATTGTCCCTAGGTGAGAGTGAGAGAGTGAATGGTTGTTTATCTCATTTGTCTCTATGTGTCCCTGTGATGGACTGGAGACCTGTCCAGGTGTCCCCCACCCCTCACACAGTGATTGCTGGACATGGGCACCAGTGACCCCCGTGACCCAAAAAGGAAGAAGCATGTAAAAGATGATGGATGGATGGATGGATGGATGGATGGATGGATGGATTGTTGCTGATAATAAGACTATATGGGGGAGTGTAAATTCTTCTTCAGCTGACTTTAAGCCATCTTGATGTGTATTTCACAGGTCATTCAGGTTCTACGAGCCATCGACAGGGACCAAGGAGGACAGGATGCCCCGGTCCACTTCAGCATCCCTGTTGAGTCCAGCTCTGCCCTGAACCTGACCATCAGGGAAACTGGAGGTTGTTGCTGATTGTTAATGAGACACAGAACAAGAATGCTTGTTGTGTAGTGACACACTTGATTTGTGTGTTTTTGGTCACATGTATCAGGTATGACAGCCAACCTGGTGCTCCAGTCCTCCTTGGAGCCCCTTCCTGGCTTCTCCTCATCTCTGCTCACCCTCTATGTGCCAGTGGTGCTGCGTGACGGAGCCTCGGGTCTGACCAACACTGGCACGGTCACTGTGACCATTTGTCCGTGTCTTCAGGGAGGCATGCAGACGGAGGACAGGGGCCGGCAAAGAGACCCAAGGTGGGAGAGACACGTGGTGTGTCTGCCGGCTGCGTCCGCCTCCCCGTCTCTCATCTTCAGCTTGGTCACACTGCTGGCCATGCTGGCTTGCATCTCCACCATGCTCGGTGGGTTTGACTTTTCTCTCTGACATCTCAGAAAATAAGCTATAAAGATATTTTTGTGACATTCTGAGACACTGAGCGGTTATTTCAGGCTCAGTGTGTGGTCATGTGTCTGTTCTTTGCCCTTTAGTGGTATGTGCGCTGTCGATGTCATTGCGCCATCAAAAACGAGACTGCCACTCACCCTTTGAGGAGGATGATGTCAGGGAAAACATCATATCCTACGATGATGAGGGGGGAGGGGAAGCAGACACTGCAGCATTTGACATTACAGCTCTGCAAAGCATGCACAGAATACAGCACATGCACCACGATGAAAACATGTGAGCCCGTCACTAAAATAGATCAACTTTACTCTCATCACGGAGGTTTGTGTGTGTAACTGTGTGTTTATGTCAATTATCTCTTGGCACAGATGGTACACCCAACAAAATCCACCCAGAGCCAGGACATACAGCTGGAACCGTCACCCCTCCAGGCTGGGCCCTCAGCAGCGGCCAGACTCGGCGCCACTTTACGGACGCCTCTGCTACGGTTTCCAGACGCTGCCTGTTCTCAGAGATTATCCAGCCGGGCCATTGGAGGTGGGTCTTCAGCTAACTCAGCTGACCCAGGGGTTCACAGGAGGTCACACTGGCAATTCCCTCCCCATCCCAAACCAGACGACCTTGGAGCCGCTGCAGCGCTCTCCTGGGAGCAGACTCGATGCTTTCAGAGCCGACCAGACTCTGGCCAAGAGCAAAACTGAAGAGAGAAACGAAAGCAGTGAAGCAAACACAGCTGAGGTGAAACGAAATGAGGAACAGGCCAAGGTCAGGAAAACAAAAACAGTAACACAGCTTCGTGTGTTTTGTGTTTGTGTATGGTTCAGACTGGTGCAGCTTTAGGCTTCTGGGAAAAAAATAAGAAAACATTTATTTCTTCAAATAGACCTTTTTCACGCTTCCATGTTTTAAAGCGGATGTGGTGTTAAACAACTTCCGGTGGCTATAGCGTTAGCATTAGACAGTGAGGAAAATGGCTCAGTCTCGGCGCGGTTGTTTTTGTTCAGTTCCTGGTTGTTCTTGTGGGGCAAGAAAACAACCGTATCTGTCCTGCATGATTTCCACGACGTACCCAGACCAAAGGAGGCGGTGGATCCAAGCGACCAGAAGAGATGATGGTCCCGACTTCTGCATAAAGCCAGGGAGCACTTGTAGCCTGAATTTCACTCAGGAGGATTTTGTCTGTGGATCCACCAGCAGCTGCTTTAAAGGTTGGGCTGTTTCTTTCTCTTCACCTGGAATAATGTCACTGCACCAGCTAAGAGATAGTCTGTTTTTAGAGAGCTCAGAAACAGCAGCTTGTCCTCTCACAGAAAGCTAGCCAGGCTGAAGCTGCTACTGGAGTCCACGTGAAACTCACTTCACCTGGTGCCACATCCACCCACAGGTAAATATCACAGTAAGATGCTACATTATAAACTTGTCATGTAAGTCATGGAGAGATCACGTTACATGCACTGACTCACAAAATGTATTGATCTTCATGGAAATAATGTCAACAATAATAATAATACTAATGTCAATTATCTGTTAACGATCTTGCTATTCAACATTTTTCAGTCAGGTCATCTGGACAGTTTCTTTTTTTGTGCTGAAACGTTTTGCCTTCGATCCGGAAGGCTTCATCAGTCAAGGAAACACACAACAAAACTGATTCTTCCCCCAACAGCTTACTCCAAAGTGAAACAAACCAGTTATGTTGGTGCTAAGATGGTGTCTTTGGCACGCCCCTCCTCCATTGCCGGCCCTCTTCCTTGTTGACAGTCGTGTCAAACTGGTTGAAAACAACAAAGTCCATGCTCAATAATCAATCAATCAAGGAGGGGGCGTGCCAAAGACACCATTTTAGCACCAACATAACTGGTTTGTTCCACTTTGGATTAAGCTGTTGGGGGAAGAATCAGTTTTGTTGTGTGTTTCCTTGACTGATGAAGCCTTCCGGATCCAAGGTGAAACGTTTCAGCACAAAAAAAGAAACTGTCCAGATGACCTGACTGAAAAATGTTGGATTGTATACCTGGATTATTGAGCATGGACTTTGTTGATCTTGCTAACCATATTTTATTTTGTGGTTTTACAGGTGCACTCCCAGCTGTCCTCGTTCTGCTCAGTCCTGTGTTGGTGGACTCTCACTCCTGCTTGAGTCACCATGATTAGTCAGTGTCTTACCTGAGAGAAGATTGGCTGACTGAACTAAAGGCTGGGGCCATTTTCAACTATTTTTATATGTGAATGTGAGGCCCATGTTTGTTTTGCAGTTCTTAAATATGATTCATATTTATTTTTGTTTACTTAATTTCATATTTATGTTCCAGGTTGAAGGTGCAGTCCAGTCTAGTGTAGGTTCCGTTCCACTCGTGTCTCGTGCATCACAGCTTGTGGGTGAATTTCTGCTCTTGTTACCTTGAACCATCCTTCTGTCTTTTAGTTCACTGATCACTGGAAAACCTCGGCCTTGGCTCAATATTTAAGAATCATTATTGCCTCCATTAGAATAGGTTTTTAACTTGGTGTTAATAAAATTTATATTGTATCTTGGAACAGTCTCCTGCTTACTTGTAAACAAACCCAAGTGTCTTTTCTGTATAAATTATGTCCTTGGATGAAAGTCCTAAGGTCGTGTTGCAGTAAGTTTATAAAATAAAAATAACATCCATACCCAAGCTTGTTACATATTGTTCTAGTGTTATGTAATTAGTTATTTAAAGGTTTTGAATTATTTTAAACATTCTTCAATTAAAACACACTTGAGCAGCATACTGTACTGTTTTTATTTAATTTGTGGATTGATTCAGTTGTATTGAAAGAAAAACAAGTGTATCCTGATGCATGCTCAATAATCCAAGTAGAAAAATCTAAAAACGTTAAATCGGTCCTCTGGAGTCCAGTGGAGCAATGAGATCCTAGGGAGGATCTGAAGAGGCAGGCCGTGGAAGGTCCTGGAGGAGTCACAGTTGGTGAGAACCAGCTGCAACAAAGGTTAGTCGGCTGTACACAAGTTACCATTTGGTAGATGATGTTCCAGCACTGAAGAGGTGTCTGACAGGTGCTTAAGTACCCCATCAGGCAGTCCTCCTCAGAGCAGCAGCAGGTAGAGTGAGTTGAGGTTAATTGGCTGTGAAGGGAAGAGTGAGTGACAGGCAAAAAAAAACACGAATCCCACAGTGCCCGCCTCAAGAATTGCCTCTTGGCGATATAAGTCTCTTTTCGGGGTGAGCTTGAAAGAAGGACGAGATGAGTCCGGAGTCCAGGATCTGAGATCTAGGAACACATGATCGTTCCTCCGGACCGTAACCCTCCCAATCCACCAGGTATTGGACTCCCTGACCACGACGCCGTACGTCCAAAAGGCGTCAGACCGAGAAGGCCGGTTCGTTGTCTATGAGACGGGGGGGGGAGGTTGGTCGGAGGGTGTAGAGGGCTGGTGGTTACTGGTTTGATCTGAGATACTTGAAAGGTAGGGTGTATCTTCATGGCAGGCGGGAGTTGTAGACATACCACTGGCCGGTTAATCACCTTTACCACAGGAAACGGCCCGATGAACCTGGGGGAGAGTTTCCTGGGGGTGTCTTTTAAGGTTATGTCTTTGGTAGACAGCCAAACCTTTTGACCGACCTTGTAGTCAGGAGCCTTGGATCGACGTCTGTCAGCGAAGCGTCTGTTCCGAAGATCTGGACAGAGCTGCTCTCGTCTGACGCCAGATCCGACGGCAGCATTTGATGTGAAGGTGGACCGAGGGGACGCCCACATCAGGCTCCTGTGAGGGGAATAGCGGAGGAGCAAAGCCCATAGCGACCTCGAAAGGAGATTTTCCAGTGGCTGCAGAGGTTTTTGAATTGTGGGCATACTCAATCCAAGGCAGATGTTGACTCCAGGATGAGGGATTGCTGTCAATTACACACCTCAATCAATGTCTCCAACTTTTAGTTCAGGAGGTGAACCTGAAGAGATGGCTGAGCGGAGGCATCTCAAAGAGCATTTTTCTCACCCCTTTTCAACTCTATTTTCGACCCAGTTAATTTGAGGATTGTGTAATTTGAGCCAGGGATGACCCAAGATAAGTTGTGGTGTAAAAGAGTCGAAAACAAAAAAACTCACCCGTCTCTCTGTGATTTCCAGATACTACGAACGTATTTTTTTATGTCTTTAATGAGATGGAAGAGATGGTTTGCCCAGTGAGAGCAGAGACGGTGATAGCTGGTGTTAAGTTGATTGTGGGGATATGTCGTTCCTCCACCAGGTTTCTGCTGATTAGGTTCTGTTCAGCACCGGAATCAATCAACGCCTGGATAGGAAAGTTGACAGAGTTAATGCAAATGATTGTTGGTAGACAGATTCTTTTCAGGAGACAAAGAAGTGGTACCCACCAGTATCTTCTGTATTACTGGTGGGCTTTGTTTTTTTACCCGTAGTTTGCAAGCAGCAATTACATGATCCTTTTTCCCACAGTACATGCAGGCGTTGGCCTTGAAGCGGTGCTGTCGCTTCTAGGGAGAAAGCTGAGTCGTACCAATCTGCATAGGTTCGGGGTCAGATGTGGAATCCATGGTTGCGGAGTCATTACGTCCGGGAAGAGGAAGCTTGTGGAACTTGTAGTCCTCTTCTAAGAGGCTCTCCCGAACCCTGTTGTCTATTCGAATGGCCAGAGAAATTACGTCATCCAAATCCGAAGGGATGTCCCGGGTGACTAGTTGGTCTTTAATCTGTCGATTTAAAGCGTTAATGAATGCACTGCGTAACACTATCTCACCCCAGCCGGATTCCTCGGCGATGATGGATGGCGAATTTGGACACCGTCTCTTTCCCCTGACGTAACATAAAAAGTTTTTGGGCTGCCTCCTCTTGTTGCAAAGGATGGTCAAAGACCCAAAGAAAATCCTTCAAGAAGGTAGCAAACGTCAGAGTTTCGATGGGGCATCTATGAAGGTAAGCATGTGCCCACTGAAGGGCTTCTCCTTTTAAAGCACTAACCACATAAGTTATGCGGGCAGAATCGGATGAATAGGTAATGGGAGCATGATTAAATGCCAAGTTACACTGGAGAACGAAGCCACCACATTTGCGTGTGTTACCTTCGAACATCTCCGAAGGTCGAACCTCCGGTTCCTTGGGGCACGGATTGTTAATCCTAATCGTAGGTTCCAGAGGGATGGGCTGAGTCGAAGATGAAGCTTGGTCCGCCATTTGTTTCTGAAGAGAGAACACCATACCACCCAACTCCCGTAGATTGTCCTGAGTTGTTTGTTGCTGCACAAAAATTTGCTGTAAAGTTAAGTGGAGAGGGTCAGTGTTTACTTTTGGTTCTAACTGAGTCTTTACCTCCTCAGTCTTGCTCGGGGGGTCCATTGGCTGGGACATACTATCAGGTTTTTATAAACGTCGACCCCCACGTGAGCAGACCGATTCAATAAAGACAGAGCCAGAACTACAAAAGGTAAGTGAACTTTTATTTACAGGTGATCGTGTCGTCGCAGCTGTAAGTGAGAAGAGGAATAGGTGAGTATGGGTTCTGGTTGTCTTTTTGAATGTTTTAATTCTTGAATATAGAGAGATGACTCCTTACTGTTTGTGTTGTAGGTGGAGGCCAAGAAGGAGAGGAGAGGTCCAGGATTTTTGTAGGAGATCCAGTCCTGAGGTATTTGGTGGTGGAGAGAGGAGCAGGTTGACCCAGTTGAAGATGCTTATTGGTGGTTGTTGAAGGGACACCGTTGAGTTGTTGTTGGAGTGAGTTGAGGTTAATTGGCTGTGAAAGGAAGAGTGAGTGACAGGCAAAAAGCCCACAAATCCCACAGTGAGGACTTTTAAGGTTGCTAGAAAACTATACTGATCTGTTTGATGGTCACTTTGGTTGCACGTTGTTGGCAGAGCATGTCATTGTCACTAGGAATGCGAGTCTGCATTTTCTCCCCGTGAACATGGGTTTTCTCTGGGTACTCAGTTTCATCCCACAGACACAAAGGTTCATTGGTCTAACGCTTGATTGTTCCTGGGTTGTTTTGTCTCAAAACAGCCACTGGCCAAAAGGATGGCCCAGCACAGAAGAGCAACATCATCAGGCCAGCACTCTGCGGTCTACACTCATCTGCAGGTCAGAGGTCACTTGTTCAGAGACGAAGAATATCCTTGGTAGAAAGGAATGATGGTTTGAGAGAGGAGTAAAGGAAGCCATCTTTGTGAAGAGAAACTGTCCATCATTAAACAGGGGTGGAGCCTCCGGGTTCAACTGTCCCCCTTTTACAATGTTGTTATTGCTAGTATCGCTCAACCCTCTGTGAATAGCAAATGGCCATCAGGGCATTAACGATCAGTTGTTAAGCTGATGGTCCTCCTTGATCATGTGAACAGCTAGTTCTGAATGTCAACAACAAACTGGTTGATCCACTACGAGAAGGTGCTATTTATAAGACTGAGTTTGTTGCAGCTCCTCAGACTGAAGAAGTATTTTGGCTAAAAGATGAAACCTTTCAACAAGAAGAATCCATCCAGAGGACCTGAATTAACTTTGTTAGATTTATTTGTTATCAGTCTTTTTTTCCCCAACAGCCTGTATATAACAAACACTGAAATTCTGTCATGACTAGAATTTGGTGTGACACCCCATAACTAACAGCGCCCCCATCTGGCCCTGCTTAGAAAACTTTCTTCATCCTCTTCCTGCCATCAGAGCAGACAGTTCTATGTCGTATAAGCTTCGCCCTTTAAGGCCTTCGCTTTAGTG
>NC_056500.1:54860689-54868041 GCF_014905685.2 Nematolebias whitei | reverse complement strand
CTGTAGATCTCTGCAGTTCATCCAGAGTGATCATGGGCCTCTTGGCTGCATCTCTGATCAGTCTTCTCCTTGTTCAAGATGAAAGTTTAGAGGGACGGCCGGGTCTTGGTAGATTTGCAGTGGTCTGATACTCCTTCCATTTCAATATGATTGCTTGCACAGTGCTCCTTGGGATGTTTAAAGCTTGGGAAACCTTTTTGTATCCTAATCCTGCTTTAAACTTCTCCACAACAGTATCTCGGACCTACCTGGTGTGCTCCTTGGTCTTCATGATGCTCTCTGTGCTTTGAACAGAACCCTGAGACTATCACAGAGCAGGTGCATTTATACGGAGACTTGATTACACACAGGTGGATTCTATTGATCATCATCAGTCATTTGGGACACCATTGGATCATTCATAGATCCTCACTGAACTTCTGGAGTGAGTTTGCTGCACTGAAAGTAAAGGGGCCCAATAATATTGCACGCCCCACTTTTCAATTTTTTATTGATTAAAAAAGTTTGACACATCCAATAAATTTAATTCCACATAATCTAGGGGGCGCACTGGAGTCAAACGTTAAACAACAATAACAGTGTGTCCAGAAGTGCTCACTAATGACGTACCCAAAATCTGGTGTAGATCGGATGATATATCACTGATTTATAACTGATTAAATAATCTAGGGGGCAGACTTGAGTCATATGTTAAACCACAATATCAATGTGTCTAGATGTGCTCACTGATTATGCATAAAAAATCTGGTTCTGATCAGATGATGTATCACTGAGATATAACTGTTGGAATAATGTAGGAGGCGCACTTGAGTCAAAAGTTAAAAAACAAAACCAATGTGTCTAGAAGTGTTTACTAATTACGCATCCAAAATCTGGTTCAGATCAGATGATATATCACCTAGATATAACTTTTGGAATAATGTGGTCTGACTTGATTTAAAGCGCAAATGATTTTTGCTTGAGGATGTGGGCATGGCGAATTAAGAAGTGATGTCGATGCAATACGTTTGGCTCTAAATTGCACAGATTTCAGCTGAGGTGAACCAAAATCACTAGGATTGATCATTATCCGCCCCTTGAACAGGTTTCCATGATAAGTGGCCAATAGCCTCCACAGTGCCACCTACATTATTCTTACAGTTATAACTCAGTGACACAACATCCGATCTGAACCAGATTTATTGTGCATCATCAGTGAGGACTTTTAGACGCATTGATGTTGAGGTTTAACATATGACTCTAGTGCGCCCCCTACATTATTCGAACTGTTATATCTCAATGATATATTATCCAATCTGCACCAGATTTTTGGTGCATGGTCAGTGAGCACTTGTATATACAGTATATACCTGTGTTGTTATTTAACATTTGACTCTAGTGCACCCCCTAGATTATTCCAAAAGTTATAACTCTGTGATATATCATCTTATCTGAACCAGATTTTGGGTGCATCATTAGTGCACACTTATAGACACATTGGTAATGTTTTTGTTTAACTTTTGACTCAAGTGCGCCCCTAGATTATTCCAAAAGTTATATCTCAGTGAAATATCATCCAATATGTACCAGATTTTATGTGCATGATCAGTGAGCGCGGTAACTCTAAATTGTCCCTAGGTGTGAGTGAGAGAGTGAATGGTTGTTTGTCTCGTTTGTCTCTATGTGTCCCTGTGATGGACTTGCGACCTGTCCAGGGTGTACCCCGCCCCTCGCACAGTGATTGTTGGACATGGGCACCGGCGACCCCCGTGACCCAAAATGGAATAAGCGGGTAAAGATAATGGATGGATGGATCAGTGAGCGCTTATAGACACATTAGTATTGTTCTTTAACATTTGACTGAAATGCGCCCCCTACATTATTCCAACAGTTATATCTCAGTGATACATCATCCGATCTGAACCTGAGTTTTTGTGCTTCATCAGTGAGCACGTCCAGACACATTGGTATTGCTGATTCATGACATCACTTAAGCCCCACCTAGTCAGAGAAAAAAAAGTTGATTATTGGATGACACTTTCAGCTTCGCACTGTGTAAGATATTAGACTGAAACTTTGTTTGCTAACTGTTGGTTACCACACATGACATGTTGAAAAGCATAAAGAAAGTGACTGTCAAACATTCGCCACAAAACAGGAAGTCACCATAACTCCTGCCTGGAAGGTCAGATTTCAACTATACTTGTAAGACCTGCAGCTGGACAAGTAACGACATAGGCAGAAGGCGATGTTGAAGGTTCCTGAAATGCACCCCATGGTGAATGCATGTGGGATTGGCACAAGAGCGTTTGCGATGGCGACTGGTTGGACTAGCTGGAGCTTGTGCCGTCGCCGTAAGGCTGGAGCAGCGCTTTGTTGCGAGGGCCTCCAATGCTGCTTGCAGCTTTAATTAAGTGTTGTCGTAGCTCAGCATCCTGTTTTCATTCAAGTGTTGTTCTTCTCAGGCAGGGGAAAAAAAAAAGTCTGATAGGAATTTTTTATCCTCCAATTCTTACATGTGTCCAGTTTCACTACTTTTTGGCTGTCTAAACAGATTTCACTTGTAAATTGTAAATGAGTCTTCTAGGCTCAATGTGACTTGTCTGTCTAAATAAATGTTGAATGAATGAATGAGTTATAGATGCTGATAGCTGTGGGCAGAAAAGATCTCCTGCAGTGAAGCCTAAGAATCTGGCCACAGATACCGATCCATTCACCCAGATCCAGCTTGCTGTCAGAGCTGGCGAGCCTCTCGGTCCTCCTGGGCAGTAGGACTGCCTGAATGCAGGGTAGAATTCCTCCCTGAGTGATGGTCACTCCTCCCAGCTGTCTGCCGAGCTCCTTGTCACCACAGACAGACAATTGAAAGTGCCTGGGGATAATCTTGGACCTCCCGTTGTCACGAGCCGAGTTTCCCACCAGCTCCAGGATCTCGGTGGTCAGATACTTGAGCACCACCACCAGGTTGATGGGAATTCGTCCACGGCGCTCCTCCTAAAATTGTTGTGTTCACTGTGGTTGACAGTTTCTCTAAATCCACTCATTTCATTCCCTTCCCTAAGTTACCATACACCCTGGAGACCTCTTAACTGATCATGTTTTCTAGATCCATGGTATTCCCCTTGACATCGTTTCAGACCTGGGTCCCCAGTTTTACTCCCAAGTATGGAAAGCTTTTTGTGATTCACTGGGTACCACCTCCAGTCTTACTTCAGGTTACCATCCTCAATCAAATGGCCAGTTGGAGCGATGCAACCCAACATGATATTGGTTGTTTATTGACCCCAAGTGGCAGACTGAAGGAATGACAGAGACATATGTACAAAAATAGCTGTCTTTAGTTACAGGTGCTCTGGTTCTGGGCTGAAAAGGAAGGAGGGACAAGGTGAGTACTTGAAGATGTTGCTGAAGGATAATTAATTGTGGAAGATGATTATATGTGCTTACTAAAATGTCTTTGTAAGAGTCAGAGGGGAGAGCTGTGAGGTTCTAGGTTTCAGGAGGTCCTTAGTTGAAGAGAGTTGAGCATTGTTGGAGAGAGGAGCAGGTTGAGTTGAGGCAAACAGTAGATTGTTCAAGCTAAAGGATTTGGATTGTAGTTGGGACACCATCAGACTGAGTCAAGGTATTGAGGGGCAAAGAGGCCTTGGAAGGCTGGAAGACTCCAGGACCAGGAAGTCGCTACAGGAAAGTACAAACAGGATCTCTTTAGAAATTAAATATCAGGAAACAATTAGAGGCTGTCCATTACTTTTACCATTGGAAGGACAATGGCCCAGCTCTGAATGTCTGACAGAGGCTTTTACAGTATGCTCCTTCAGAGATGTCCTCCAAATCAGGGTCAGGTGTGTAGAGGTGGCTGATTGCTATCTGCTGCAGCTGTGGGAGAAAATGAGTATGGCTGGAAGGACTTAGAACTCCCACACAACCAGGAGCTGGAGGTTGCCTTAAGGTGCGTGATTGAACAAAACCTATCCTCTTGGAATAATCACTTGGTCTGAATTGAATATACACATAAAATCCTTACTTCCTCTGCTATTAGACTATCACCGTCTGAGATCTCACTTGGCTACTCATCCCCACTTTTTTCTAGCCAAGAGACAGAGATTGTAGTTCCCTCAGTTCAACACCCAATCCAAAGATGTTGCAGAGTGTGACGACAAGCCAAAGCAGCAGAATAAGAGGTTTGCCAATAAATACAGGTCTGCCGCCCCTCATTACTGCATTGGACTGAAGGTATGGCTCTCCACCCATGACATTAAGTTCAATGATACACCTAATCAATTGACTTTCAGATTCATTGGTCCTTACCCCATTGAGAGGATGATCAACCCATCAGCAGTGAAGTTAAAGTTGTCACACTCCACCCTACATTTCATGCCTCACAGATCAAACCAGTCACTCAGAGCCCTCTTTATCCTCCTACTAACCTCCTCCCTTTCCCTGTATAATCAACAATCACCCAGCTTTTACAGTAAGATGCATTTTGGATGTTCGTCATGAGGGAAAAGCTTTCAATACCACATGGATTGAGAGGGTTATGGACCTGAAGTGAGGTCATGGGTGCCTCACTTTTTTATTATGGATACCAGCCTCATCCCTACTTTTTACTGCGCCTGTCCAGAAAGGAGACTTCATTTGCCAAGAGGCAAGAGGGACAAGCACTGTGAGGATTCCAAATGGTTCATGCCTGTTCCACTAATCCCCTTTCTTGCAGCTCCTGAGTGACAGGTTGGGCCAATTGGAATCAGCTGCAGCTGAGTGGACAACCACACACCACTACTTAAACCAGTGCTTCTCAATTTTTTTCTTTCCCCCCCCCCCCCCCCAGGAAGAAGTAAACATTTTGCGCCCTCCCCAACTCTCCGCCGCAGTTATAAATAGTATCATTTGTCTATACAATTGTTATAAGTACACCTCTGCATAACATTGTGTCCTTATTACCATTAAAAAAGAATAGATCAACTTAAAATGAAGAATAACTTTAATAACGTTGTTTTTTTTAGTCTGTAACAGAAACAACTTAAACTGCATCAATTTGCCTGAAAAACAACTTAAATCCAACATTTTTGACCATTTGATACTGAAAAATAAAATTAAATATAATCAATAAATAATAATAAATTCAAATTGATCAGCAACATTTCAACTCAGGAGTGTTATATAAAACACTTTGACCTGCAAAACAAAAATAAAACAATTTGTGCTGATTTAAAAAAAAATCAAAATGAGGAAGTCAGGATTGATGAGCACACTCATTGATAAGACTAAAAAAGGTTGTCAACACAAAAGAGGAAAGAGGGTGCAGGTAACCCTCTTACTTTGAGTTTACGCTTTGTTGCATGCATGCTGTGAGTGACATCCAGAGCGTCATCAAAACAGCAGCAGAGGTGTCGGAGTTTTTTATTTATCGTCTCAGCAGCAGAGGGGAGCGACACGGTTCATGCATGGCTCCCCAAATGACAGGACTGTCATATTCTGTTAATAACTTTATTATTAGTAAGACTGAGAGACACAAGCAAACAGTTGCTGGAATGCACGTGACAAAATGAGAAAGTGGGAGAAAAAAAACTACTCCCTGCGGCAAAAAAAGCATGTTCCTCTGGGTCACATGCTCCCCCCGGCATCACTCCGAGCCCCCTCAGGGGGGTGCGCCCCACTATTTGAGAAGGACTGACTTAAGCTGACATCTCTCCAGAAGCCAGCGCTGGAGCATTTGGTTCATTAGGTCTTACCTCCTGAATGACTGGGCTGACTGCCTGGGTTTCCTGGCCTCCTAAGGAGTCACGCTCATCTGTCTCGTCCTTGGACCACGATGTATCTACTCCTACGTGAGCGTTGTTTGAGTTCAACGTCTGCTGTGTCGCCTCTAGTCCCACCGGTCACTCTCCATCGAGAGACACACTTACCTCTCAGGTCCCTTGGCCGCCCTCTTCGGATCATTGATCTGGTTCTGGAATCCTCCGCTCATCCTCTCGACACTTTAAAGAGAAAGAGAAAAGACAAAAACACTGGTTCATGTTTTCCCCTCTTCCCCAGTAAATAAATTACTTCCTTTTATTATTGGTGTTTTTGAATTGTTTTAATTATTCGGAAATTAAAATCTGGGTATTAAAAAAACACATCTTTGTCTTGCAAAAATGACAATTTCACATCACACTTGGTTTCAGTGGAAGCGTTTTAATATCCCTGCAGGAAGTGCTTCCGCTTGCTGAGTCTGCTGATTTTCATGATGGCTAAAAACCATGGAAATACATGTAAATAGCCGAGTAATGCAAAATGAACAGCAGCAAAAGTTTATAAAATAACATTTACATTAACCAATATGAAATTTTGATGCTGCAGTTGTTTTAATATGGCAGTACTTCTCTTTTGGACTAACCATTAGCTTATTGTACTAATCAGAATTAAACTCATTTTCTCTAAACCATTCAAAGAGTTATCTACAGCAGGTAAGATAATTGTTATTGTTAATCACTTTTACCCACCCCACTTCAAAAGTTCTGAACTATTGCTTTCTATCAAGGAAAAAAACATATCTCAGACAAATCTACAAAAAAAAAACCAACAGTTTTTAATGAAAACTGGTAAATAAATGAGTAAACTGACTCTGTGCCAACTTTTTAACGTGTTGTAGGTATCAAGTTCATAATAAAGCAGATAAAATGTCTAATTAAAACAATGTCATTGTATCATTACAACAAATCCATAAGGTATAAAACTGGCTATATTTATCTTTGACAACTTGGACAGTGTCCTAACCTTCTGTCACAGCAGCTTGTTCCATGAATGATTTCCATTTTTCTGTCTAAATGTTCATTTTCTGAGGACAAAGTCCGTTGTGCAGCTCATAAACTTTAAAGGTCTTTAACAACAGACTATAATCTGATCTGATCTTGTTCATATTTCAGTACGAGTGGAGTGAAAATGAAAAGTTCCTTTTCCGAGCAACTATGGCTTATGCCATGAGGATTCACAAAGAGCAAGAGTTTAGGTATGAAAGCTCCTGCATATTTTATTTCTCCTGTCAGTTTTTGTCTTTCAGTTGCCATAATCAGAGGCATGGGCCATGGTTTGTGATGATGACACTCGTTATTGTCTTGACTTTATACAGTGTGTCCAACGTCATTCTGTGTAATGACACTCCCAGAGTGTCCTTTTGGTTTGTGGTAACATCACCGCTCAACTCATCGCTTCCTGTTGACAAGGAGGACGTGGAGACAGCTGTGAGGTGATCACATGACTCATAAATATTGTTGTATTCTGTTAGAATATCTAAACAAAAGTGATGTTTTGTCCCTAAAGAGGCCAGAGGTCATGTGTCTGTCTATCTATCTATCTATCTATCTATCTATCTATCTATCTATCTATCT
>NC_056500.1:54854818-54860679 GCF_014905685.2 Nematolebias whitei | reverse complement strand
ATCTATCTATCTATCTATCTATCTATCTATCTATCTATCTATCTATCCATCCATCCATCCATCCATCCATCCATCCATCCATCCATCCACCCACCCACCCACCCATCCATCCATCCATCCATCCATCCATCCATCCATCCATCCATCCATCCATCTCATTTAAAATATAATCTCACAGGCTGAAAAAATATGTAGCAAGAGTTGACATACATTTCATACATCAACATTCAAATAGGATCACATCACATGTAGTACATAAGGTGGAACAAAATTGTGTACTCATGGTCTCAGAGTCAGAGTCAGAACAACCAAAAATAGCAAAAGTATAAACTATAAAAAAGAAACAGTACATAAGGATCTAAAATTTTGTTACCATTCAAGCATGCACATGGCAGTCAGAATGAAAATAATTCATTTTTATGAATACTAACTTCAGTGAGTACAACATCATCAAAAGTCCTCTAAAGGATTCAACACGTCTTTGTTATATTCAATTCAGTTTATTTCTATAGCGCCAAATCACAACAAAGTTGTCTCAGGGCACTTTACAGGAACATTCACATAAAAGCCAATTAGTAAAGTTCTCTATCTAAGGAATCCAGCAGACAAGTTGAATCTTGGCTTCGTTGCAGTCTCCCATCCTGAGCAAGCACAGTGGAGACAGTGGAAAGAAAAACTCCCTTTTAACAGGAAGAAACCTCCAGCAGAACCAGGATCAGGACAAGAGACCATCTGCTTTGACCGGCTGGTTGAGAGGACAGGAAGGAGAGACAGACCAACACAGAATGTTAGGTCCAGATGTATGTAGGTCCAGGTATAGGTCCAGGTGTACCTGAAAGACAAAAAAACACATGTTAAGGATAGAAAAAATAATTATAAATACAAAAAATGTTGAGCAGAGTAAGTAAAGACAGTAGCAGAGTGAAAATTGTGGTCAGTTTGTCATCCAGCAGTCTAAGTCTATAGCAGCATAACTAAGGGACAGCTCAGGAAACCCAAGCCGACCCTAACTATAGGATTTATTAAAAAGGAAAGTCTTAAGCCTGGTTTTAAAACTGGATAATGTGTCAGACTCACGGACAGAGATTGGAAGTTGGTTCCACAAGAGAGGAGCCTGATAACTGAAGGATCTTCCTCCCATTCTGTTTTTGTAAATTCTAGGAACCACAAGTAAACCTGCAGTCTGAGAGCGAAGTGCTCTGTTAGGAAAATATGGAACAATAAGATCTGTAATATAAGATGGAGCTAGGTTGTTGAGAGCTTTGTAGGTTAGAAGTAAGATTTTGAATTCTATTCAGGATTTGACAGGGAGCCAATGGAGAGAAGCTAAAACTGGAGAGATATGATCTCTCCCAGTAACTCCAGTTAAGACTCTGGCAGCAGCATTTTGGATCAACTGAAGATGTTTTAAAGAAGTATTTGGACACCCAGATAATAAACCATTGCAATAGTCCAGTCTAGATGTGACAAATGCATGGACCAGTTTTTCTACATCATCTTTAGATCAGATGTTTCTAATGTTAGTGATATTACGCAGGTGGAAGAAGGAGGTTCTAGTAACGTTTTTAATGTGGGGGATAAAAGACATGTCCTGATCAGAAATAACACCAAGATTTTTAACATTAGAGCTCAAACAATAGGCTCAAATGTTGTAATATGTAAGATATGACTTATTTAACTAAAACAAAACAAAAGCACAAACAAGACATTATTTTCATCTAGAAAGCCACACGGAGGAAACGACACGTGGATCCAACTATCATACAGATGAACCAGCTTTGTGCCATCCTTAAACACAGCGTGTATTTATGACTCCTAGAACAAGAGGGTATGAAGAAAGTCTAATAGAAGCATGCACTTGCAAGCTGTTTGTGCACATGTGTAGCCTAAACTATGTGCACTCAGCCAAACACATTACAGCCAAATACAAAGCTATAACAATTTCTTCGCACGAGAACACAAGTGCAAAAATCCTCACGTTTATGATAATAAATGTAAGACCCTGTAAAAACATGAACATTTGTTCACTTTATAAAATGTGTTTGTTAAGCTGTTTAACACATGTCAAGTTTGATTTGAACACACTGTAACACTAAGTTTGTTTTCTCAGTCATCCAGGTATATAACAACAAAAAAGGTTGAATCATGTCATCTGGACACTGTAACACTATTCTGATTAAATTCTTTAAGGCTCAACTTTTTAGAACATCTTATTAACTGAATGATTTCATGACCTCGTCCATATACACTGACGAGCTCTATATGAGGTTTGGCACAAACGTCATCATGAGCCTGATCTTCAATCAACCTTTACTTATACAGGTAAATCCCATTGAGCCTCGAGGACTCATTTACAAGAGAGACCTGATTTCAACAAAGAAAGATTTGATCTTGATCACTAAGAGGGGAACATACCAGAATAACTGGGCTGGAGTTTCTAGTCAACATGGTCTAGGGGTCCTCCCCCTGAAAAATTTAAATAAAGTAGATGCAATTTCCTGAATTTTGGTGTATTTTAACGGGATGTTAAACATCTACGTTTACCTACATTTGTAAACACTTTGCTTCTGTCAAGCCCCCCCCCCCCCCCCCCATTACTTGACGGAACAGTCAAGTAAATCGGACTTGGTTCCGAGCCCAACTCTGTCCCTGCTCGTTGTTGTCCGACTCCACATGTGGGCTCCTGCCACGTACGGCTGTCTGCTCAGCACTTCACTATTTGAGGGGCAGAGATTTCTTTAAGGGAAAATGCAGAAATGTTTCACTTGAAGAGGCAGATCGTGGCTGTTGTGCTTAAAATGAGTGTTTATGTAATTATTTTCAGTTTACATATCCAGTATAACTTTTATTTGTTCAAGGCAGTCATATTTGTTCATAACTTTATTAGTAGTAAGCCTGAGAGTTATCGGATCCAAGCAAACAGTTACCGGAAGCCACACTTGCCGTGCAGAAGGAGGCGACACGAAACATGAAATACAGCAAATCACTTGAAGAGCTGCTCAGAGAATTCATCCGTCAGTTCTCTGATTTTAAAAACATTAAAAAGTCACTTCAGATGGTGACTTGTCACAAGACCCTGAAACAGCACAAGAGCTGCAATTGGAACTGATCAATGTTCAATTAGACTCCGTCTTAAAGAAGTTAAACTCCTAAACTAAATGATTTCTATGCTTCCCTTAACGAAGCCAAAATGCTGACTTTGTTTGTCTTGACTTATGTATGTGAGCAGACATTCAGTGTCACGATGAACAGCAATAAAGTCCGTCACAGATCTATGTTAACTGACCAACACCTTAATCTATCTGGAGAATTGCCACAACAAAAGTTACTCCAAACTTTGATGCACTGGCAACAAAAGATCAACATCACTGTTCCCACTGAAACTGAACGTGCATTTGTCCCCTGTGTTTATTCAGATTAAATTTAATTAGCTTTTGCATTTGGAAAACAATTTGAACAGTGACCCTTGCATATTCATTCTTTGCTACGTTAAAGGACAAATCCCCTCATGTAATGGCTTTTACATGTAATTTATATTAGTTCACACAAGCACTCCATCCATCTGTTCCTGGCCTGGACCCTCAGTCAAATTTTAGAACCCATTGTGACCCGCGAGTCAAAATGTTTGCCCAGCCACCCCTGTTCTAACTGGTTATCGAAGCTTGGATTCGGGAGGAGCAGTGTAGCTTTTGTACCAGTCATTGAACTGAGGACCAAACTTCCAACCTTGTAGGAGCCTATGGGAGGTTTACTCCCCAGTCTACTGTGTTTTGTGTCTCTGGAGAAAGCTTATTATTATGTTTTTTTTAATTCTGTGCAGGGGTGCCCTGTCTATCTTGCACCTCTGTAACTACAGCCAGAACTGTGTCCAAATCACTGGCACAAATTTGAACTTGTTCCCGGTGCAGGTTGGACTCTATACCAGGGTGTCCCTTGTCTGCGACCCTTTTTGCCATGTTGATGGACAGCATTTGAAGAATAATTCATGGAGAGCAGGGTGTCTGTAGTAAACAGCCATCAGTGTGCTAATGATCCATTGTTAGGCTGATGGTCCTTCTTGACCATGTGAGCTGGTTTTGGTTGTCAGCAGCAAACTGGTTGATCCACACTGAGATGGTGCTATTTATAAGACTGAGCTGAATACAGCACCTCAGACTGAGGAAGTCTTTCGGATGAGAGACAAAACGTTTCTACA
The DNA here is from genome assembly GCF_014905685.2 of Nematolebias whitei. Classification (NCBI taxonomy): domain Eukaryota; kingdom Metazoa; phylum Chordata; class Actinopteri; order Cyprinodontiformes; family Rivulidae; genus Nematolebias; species Nematolebias whitei. The sequence goes on along the minus strand of NC_056500.1, from coordinate 54,856,484 downwards.
TTTTTTGTTGTTGTTTTGCTTTGTTTTGTTTTTTGAATGTCCAGAGGACCAGACTTAACTTTTTTAGATTTTTCTACCTGGATTATTGAGCATGCATGAGGATATTTCACCCTGTTTTACGGCCCCCTTATTTATTGTTTTGTACACTATTCTTAATTTAACTGCATTTTTACTGTAGTTTATTGTTGTCATTGTCTACTGTTTTGTTGTCTGTACTTTATATGTTCTGTCTGGAGCAGGTCTCTCTTGTAAATAAGTCCCCGTGGCTCAATGAGGCTAGCCTGTATAAGTAAAGGTTGAATGAATGAATGAATGAATGAATGAATGAATGAATGAATGAATGAGGGTGTAGAAGACACGTACATAATTGGATTAATGATAAACAGGATTTCTGCTTTTTGGAGTTGGCGGTACTTGGCTTATCGACAAATGCAGAAAATGTTGGCAGCTGTACTGGCCTTGGTAAGGCTGCCTGGCATGAAAGGAATGTACGGAGTGGTAAGCACTCAGACTCAGACGCTGGATGAGCTGAGTTGTAAGTTGCGGCTCCCGGGACTCAATTGCGGGTAAGAATTGGCCTTGGAGGAGTATACAAGCTTGGTCCAGTGGTGAGACCACAAAATTTGGCTGTTTGGAATTGCCAGTGAGACGTACCAGCAGAACTATCAAAAGCAGACATGGAAATTTAAGCAGAGGCTGCCTGACACAAATAGCTGTGTTATCTGAATTTGGATTCCCCACTTGGCCTTGAATCGGCCAGCCATCTCATCTTCTCCTGGTTGTTTATGTGAATGAGAAAGGACATGTGGGTTGTTGTGATTGGAAACAATAATGTCTTGGATCCTTCACTAGTGGTTTCTCTGGAAAGCATACATGAATGTTAAAATCCCCAACAATAAGGACTTGATCATAGTTTATCATTATTCCAGTCAGGAAATCAGAAAAGTCATTCAAGAAATCCTTATTATATTTAGGGGCTCTGTAGATGACAGCACAAAGCACGGGGCGTGAGCGACCCACCTCAAATAAAGTCACCTCATAGCTGGAGAATGAAGACGGTGTAGCGCACTGCTTGCATTTAAAGTTGTTTTTATAAACCACCGCTGTTCCTCCTCCATGGCCTGACATCCGAAGGGAGCTCAGATAAGAGCAGCCATCCGGTAGAAGTTCAACAAAAACACTGGAGTTATCAGCCTCAACCCAGGTCTCTGTGATACAGAGCAAATCCAAATGACGGGAACTGAAAAAGTCCCACAGGATGAAACTTTTGTTTGTCAGGCATATGGCGTTCACTAGGCCAATCCTGGCAGAAACTGCAGCCTACTGACTGACGGACGCTAGGGCCTGGGGCAGTGTCTTCAGGCTCTGCAGGTTCACTCCGCGCCATTGGAGCCGAGAGTAGCAGGAGGGGTGGGGGCAGATGCCTGCATCCAGGCTGGTGACAGTTAGCAGACAGCTGTCAACAGGATCTAGGAAATGCTAAGGCACAGCAAAAGACAGAAATAATCCATTTCTTGTCAGAGAAATGGACGTAGAACAGGCCAGGCAGATCTTTAGTTTCACCAGCTGTCCTCCATGTTTACCGCGATAACAACAACGTTTCCGCCAGGCATCGGGGAGGGGGGGGGGGGATCGCAGGTGCCCGACGGAGATGAGGATGAGCCGG
>NC_056500.1:54828836-54854418 GCF_014905685.2 Nematolebias whitei | reverse complement strand
CTGTCCTCCATGTTTACCGCGATAACAACAACGTTTCCGCCAGGCATGGGGGGGGGGGGGGGGGGATCGCAGGTGCCCGACGGAGATGAGGATGAGCCGGGACTCCTGACAAGAGCGGGGGTAAAGTTTTTTGTCCACCATAATCAAAGGCACTGAGATTGCCAACAACATGTTGAATATCCAGGAGGGACTAGCGATTGTACACAAGCACAGACTTAGTGCTAGTGCTGAGCACAAAACAGAGAAATAAAACTAACCAAACCAAGAGCAACAGACAGACTGCCACACATACTGGCACCATCTTGCCAACTGCACATGGCAAGTTCTGTACAAAAACAAAGTTGAACACGGAGGCCTCCATCATTGTTTAATGATGGACGGTTTCTTTTCACAAAGATGGCCTCCTTTACTCCTTTCTCAAACCATCGTTCCTCTCTGTCCAGGATGTGAACATCTTCATCCTTGAAAGAGTGACCGCTGGCCTGGAGATGAGTGTAGACCGCAGAATCCTGGCCTGATGATGTTGATCTTCTGTGCTAGTCCATCCTTTTGGCCAGTGACTGTTTAGTTTCCCCAATGTAAGACTGATCACCATCCTGACACTGAACAGCATACACAATATTACTCTGTCTGTGCCGGGGGACTGGATCTTTGGGATGAACCAGTCTTTGCTGTAATGTATTTTGGGGTTTAAAAGCCACTGGGACGTTGTGTTTAGAAAATAAATGTCTCAGTTTCTCTGATACTCCTGCAACATACAGAATGACCACTGGTCTGGGTCTGGGTTCCTCCTTTTCACCTGATGACTGACTGGAGTTTGACAAGACTGTCAACAAAGAAGAGGGCCGGAAATGGAAGAGGGGCCTACCAAAGAGACCATCTTATCACAAGCAGAACTGGTTTGTTCCATTTTGGCGTAAGCTGTTGGGGGAAGAATGAGTTGTGTGTTTCCTTGACTGATGAAGCCTTCTGGATCGAAGGCAAAACGTTTCAGCACACAAAAAAGAAACTGTCCAGTTGACCTGACTGAAAAATGTTGGGCACCAGTAGAGCAGTTTCAGTGCTGTGGAGAGATTTGAAGCCAGATTGGAATAACTCTAGGATAGCGTGATCCTCCAATAAACATTTCAACTGAGACTCAACTATTTGTTCCAGTAGTTTATAGGTGAATGGGAGTCTGGAGATAGGCCTGTAGTTGGACATGACTGAGTGGCCACGGTTAGGTTATTCCAGGACAGACTGGACAGCAGCATGTTTAAAAATTTTTGGCACCACACCTGAGGATAAACTGCTATTCACAATAGCGAGCATAGAAGGATCCAGAGTAGGAAAAACCTCTTTTTAGTAGTTGAGGGGGGACCACATCAAAATCCACCAGCAGTCACATGCTAAGTGTCCCTGGGCAAGACACTGAACCCCTCATAGCCTCTGATGTGTGTCCCATCAGTGTATGAATGTGATAAAGCACTGATTAGTCTCTTTAGAATGATTTGTTCAATTATCTTTGTAAAGATCTAGTAGAGTGCTGTATGAATGGGTAAATGAGGCACAAATTGTGTTGTAAAGCGCTTTGAGTATCTTGATCAGATAGAAAGGCGCTATATAAGTACAGTCCATTTACCATTTACTTATGAAATCCTTGGATCGAGTGGGGCAGTAAACGAGTATGCACAGAACCAGAGGAGAATGTCAGAGTTCAAAGACGCTCAGCTCAAAGCTGGAGCAGGAAACCGGGATGGCCAACTGTTTACAGGGAAAAATTTGGTTTAAAGACAGTTTATAATTCACCACCGCACTTGCCTGATGGCCGTGGGCATTAAAACACAGACAGTCCGGAGGTAATAATTCCACCAAGGTGCTGGACTCACCATCAGATATCCAAGATTTTGTGACGTAGAGAAAATCTAACTGTTTGTCTTTAAAAAAGTCATTGAGGATAAAAGTCCTATCTCACTGATCTTCTGCAGCCATATGTCCCACCGCGCTCTCTGAGGTCAGCAGACCAGATTCTTCTCTCAGTCCCAGAAACCCGTCGTAAGCTCAGAGGTGACAGGGCTTTCTCTGTTGCAGGTCCACGACTGTGGAATGAGTTGCCACTGAGTGTCCGGCAGGCTCCCACACTCTCTGTCTTTAAGTCTCGCTTGAAGACCCACTTCTATTCTCTTGCCTTTACCACGTTGTGATTTGTTTTGGTCCGGTCTGTACTCTACACTGTTGGCCATTTTAGTTAGCTTCTGCTGCTATTTGTATCTGTATTTCTATTTTATGTTTTCCTGTCTGCTGTGCATGTTTGTTTTCTTTTGTACAGCACTTTGGTTGGCCTTGTTGCTGTTTTAAGTGCTCTATAAATAAATTGGTATGGTATGGTAAAAGTCTTGTTGAAAACAGATCTTACATTGATCAAACACATCCTGATAGGGTCCAACGCAGACACAGCCGTAGTTGGGGGAGCGTGCGCCAGCGGCCGCAGATTTTGAAGAACAGCACCTCCTGGTCAGTTTGTGTGGCGATCAGGTAAACAACTGCAGTTCTTTACATGGACTGAGTGCATGGGTAACTGGCCAGCAGCAGGGTCCCTGAAGCACCATGGGTCTGAAAGGCTATGATCAGATCCAGAGCTAGCCCTACAACTCTTGACAGAATAATCCATACGGTGTCTTAGGTTCACCAAACCCCCTGCACACTTCCCATGACATCTGTGACGTTTCCTCCAGGGAGAAAGGCTAGGGTCACGTAGAAGAAATGCAGGAATCTCAGACAGAACCAGTGGAGGACAGTGCTGACCGCTGTACCAAAAACTCCGCAGGCATTTCAGCAAAGCTACGGAGCTCCAAAAGTGTCCGACGATCATATTGCAAATATGATTCGGTACACTGCACAAAGCATTGTAAAAATAACAAAAATAGAAGAAAAACAGAGAGCAAGGGACGGCAAGCCCTATACACTGGCGCCATCTTAAATCTCTTTACCTTCCTTTTGACGTATTCCATTGCTTTATCGGAGTCGACAAACACCTTTTTCATCCCTCCATGTGTGATGCGAAGCCGTGCAGGAAAAAGAAATCTATACCGGACACCTGGTCCATTCCGCAGGAGTCGCCTCACCTCCGTGAACGCCACTCGTGCCTTTGCCACGCTCGGTGTATAATCAACTGTAATTAATATGGATGATTCTTTGAAGTGGATTGGGACACTGCTATGTGCTCATTGTAATATCTCCACAGTCTTGATAATAATGCAGCCTGCCATGATAACTCTTGATTTATTATCCGAATCGCTCCTGCCCAGTGTCCAGTGCTCGTGGTCAATCAGCGGTGACTTGTCCAGCTTCAGCACCTCTTAGCACATGGTTATCACTTTAGGGGTGCACAAAATCGGTGATTCAGGAACTCCAATAATCCTAATATTGTTCCATTTCATATTCCCTTCCACGGATTCAAGCCTTTTTTTCAGCCCATCCACCTCATTTTTCAATTCCACCACGGTCCCACATAGAGCCTCCACCTCCTCTGAGCATATACAGCTTCTGTAACGCTTAGCTTAACTTGGTCAAACTCTGCTCTGAGTGCCGCAGTGGCTCCAGCAATCTGCTCTCACCGCCTACAGCTTCTTCTTAATAAAATTAAAATCATCCGTCAAAGCTGCCTTCATCTCTATCCTAATTATTGTTGTGACTTCATATTTAATTGAAGCCAGAATGTCCGACTTCAGAGCCGGCTAGACTGTCTCTCCAGAGCCCAACGAGGGCGGGGCCGATGCACTTGCTGCTCCACCTGCTGCTCCTGCATCACTGTGGTCCAAGGCTGTAGCTGTGTTCACAGGCTGCGCAGACAAAGACCATGCCCTTTTAGTATTTTTAGAGGCTATATTACAGCTCCGTTAAAGCAATCCTGCAACAATGCCCATATCAGACAAAGAATTCCATGCAGAAGCAGCAAGAATATATTTATAAAAGGCAACTTTCTAAGCAGGGCCGACGGGAGCCTGGCAGAACACGGTTTACCGAATCACTGCCATCTTATGCCCCCCTCGTTTTTGTAGTTTAACAAATAAATGTTGCACTAAACAAAGTTGTTCTTTCTTGAATAATCTTTTTGAATCTTTCTTTATCAGAATGTCCAGACATCGTATCAACAGTGCGTTCCAGCTCTCTGATTCCACTCTGGAGTTTGTTGGCATCAATCCCACCCTGGCATCCCCTGTGGAGCCTGACACCCCTCCATGGCTCATTGTGTTCGGGGTGGTGATAGGTCTGGTCGGTGCCGGCATCGTCTTTCTGCTCGTGTCCACTGTGGTTGAAAAGAAACGGTGAGTTGTCGACAGTGATCAGGTCAGAGTTTTTGTTGTGAAACGATTCAATAACTGAGCTCTAATTCCAGCAAGAAGAATGCAGAGGATGATGAGCAGACGAGGGTGAAGACTGTGGAAAACGGCTCTACGAGTGAGGGAGTTTATAACACAATGTTCTCAGAGGATGAACGATTGACACAAATGTAAAAAAAAGTCTACTACAGTATGTCGGAAATAAGATGGTAAAAAATATAAAACTGTTAAGCTGCTTACTGCAGAATTTGATGTGCTATGATTATTATGTGAAAATACAATTTTACTAATATATTTGCATGAATTTTACAATTTTATTTTTATTCAAGTCATCTAAAAACATTTATTAGATTTGTGTCAAAGCCTGCTAATTACACAAAGTTGAAATATACATATATTTGTAAATTTACACTTCAGATCACACTGAATCAGTATTTACTAGAAAACTCATCCTAAATCTCAACTAGTACCTAAACAAACAAATGCTAATTTAGATTTAATGAGTTTTCTTCAATATTGGTTTTCACTTTGCCACTAACTCATAAAGATTAGACTGGTGAAGAACTCGGGCGACAGTTGCTGTAAACTCAGTCTGTCCCGTCTCACCAGCCGAAGCTTGTAACTCCTTCAGAGTGCTCACAGGTGTTTTGGTGGTCTCTTACTTTTCTCTTCTCAAATGGATACACAGTTTGTGAGGCTTTTGGTAGATTTACACATCTCCCAATATTCCTTCCATTTCTTGATGGATTTAGCAGAACTCCTGGGGAAATGTATGGTCTTGGAAATCATTTTGAGCCCATTCCCTGACTTGTACTTTTTTCAATAATCTCTAAATTAAATTGGAATTGCATTTATTTATTTGTAAAGAATGTAAATTTACATGGACCATGATTCATTTATGATTTTAATAAAAGCATAAAACATCCAAGGGTGTAATTACTTTTTGTAAGCACTGTAATCAAGATGATTTTGGGAGTGCAGTTTCTTGGTGGTCAGTGCCATGGTCTCATAAACCTAAGGCTGCTGATGGTTGGGTCAAGAAAGACTTCTGCTGTAAAACATTTCAGAATCAGAAAGATTTAATTATCCTTGCACAGTGAAGTACAACAAAATTACTTTCTGTACATCCTAAAGAACAACAGAAGTGTACAGGGGGCTGCAGCTTCTAAGACATTCTGCCCCTGTTGCTTAGATAAGAAAAGGGGAAGAAAACATAAGGAGAGAGGTATAAAAAAAGATCTCTCACACCGTGTCCTTGACAGGGCACAGTTTGAGGCGTCAAAAAAAATCTACCACACCAAAGCAGTATAAATAGACATAATTCATATGCGTGTGGAGTGGGTAGGGGGTGGGGGTCCCAGCACGGCCGCCAGGTGGGCAATGCAACCCTTGGTGCCTTTGTATCTCCTAGTTGCTGCGCCAGGGGAGGCGAGTGAGATCAGTGGAGGCATTGAGTTTTAGGGAAGGTCGTAGCATAGCACAGTCCAGAACCCCCCCGCCATAGTCCTGATAAGAGATGTTTGTTTATCAGCCAACTTGATTGAGCTCTGTCACATGTCCACAGCCTCAGGGAAAGGAGGGGGTGGAGAGGGTGACAGAGGGTCTTTGTTTCCTTAACATCCAAGGAGAAATTGAGATAGTCTGCCTTCTGAGGCCAGGTCCAGATTCAGATATCAACATTGATTTGGGTTCAACCAAACTCATAAATTTCTGTGTCTTCCAGTCTCACTAGTAAATTCACTCATGGCGACTCCAAAACAGCCAAATTTGATTACTTATGCTAAGTCGGGCTTACAACTTCTCCAAAATTTATTCCTAACAACCGTTCGTGAACACTGCCAGAAAGTTCCACATTCCTGATAAGGATCAGCCTGCTCGGCTTGATACAACACCACATATAGCTCGCACATAGTCTGAGTGTTGCCAAGCTCGGCACATTCTCCACATTCCAGATGTTATACCCCTGTAAAGGGGAAAGGTGAAACAGACAAAGACATGGTGTTACTTCTGTCATGTCCAGTGTTGTAATGTTGTTTCAAGAACAGTTTTCAGTATAACATTGTCATATAAAAAATGTAATTCAGTTACAAAAATAAACATTGAACCACACAGCATTAATTGCTCAAGATGTCTTTGTGCCAACACAAATCAAAACTTGATATATATCTTCAGCATGAGCAGCAGACTACACAACTACAGCATCATATACAAACCAAATTCCAAAAAAGTTGGGACACTAAACAAATTGTGAATAAAAACTGAATGCAATGATGTGGAGACGGCAAATGTCAATATTTTATTTGTAATATAACATAGATGACAGATCAAAAGTTTAATCTGAGTAAATGTAACATTTTAAAGGAAAACTATGTTGATTCAAAATTTCACAGTGTCAACAAATCCCAAAAAAGTTGGGACAAGTAGCAATACGTGGCTGGAAAAAGGAAATTGAGCATATAACGAACAGCTGGAAGACCAATTAACACTAATTAGGTCAATTGACAACATGATTGGGTATAAAAAGAGCTTCTCAGAGTGTCAGTGTCTCTCAGAAGCCAAGATGGTAAGAGGATCACCAATTCCACCATTGTTGCGCAGAAAGATAGTGCAGCAATACCAGAATGGTGTTACCCAGCGTAAAATAGCAAAGACTTTTAAGTTATCATCATCAACCGTGCATAACATCATCAAAAGATTCAGAGAATCTGGAACAATCGCTGTGCGTAAGGGTCAAGGCCGTAAAACTCTACTGGATGCTCGTGATCTCTGGGCCCTTAAACGTCACTGCACCTCAAACAGGAATGCCACTGTCAAGGAAATAACAGAATGGGCTCAGGAATACTTCCAGAAAGCATTGTCAGTGAACACAATCCACCGTGCCATCCGCCGTTGCCAGCTGAAACTCTACAGTGCAAAGAGGAAGCCGTTTCTAAGCAAGCTCCACAAGCTCAGACGTTTGCACTGGGCCAGGGGTCATTTAAAATGGAGTGTGGCAAAATGGAAGACTGTTCTGTGGTCAGATGAGTCACGATTTGAAGTTCTTTATGGAACACTGGGACGCCACGTCATCTGGACCAGACCTCTCTGGTCCAGATGACGTGGACCAAGCCCAAGTTGTTATCATTGCTCCGTTCAGAAGCCTGCATCACTGATGGTATGGGGTTGCATGAGCACTTGTCGCATGGGCAGCTTGCATGTCTGGAAAGGCACCATTAATGCAGAGAACTATGTTCAGGTTCTAGAACAACATATGCTCCCATCTAGACGTCATCTCTTTCAGGGAAGACCCTGCATTTTTCAACACGATAATGCCAGACCACATTCTGCAGCAATCACAACATCATGGCTACGTAGGAGAAGGATCCGGGTACTGAAATGGCCAGCCTGCAGTCCAGATCTTTCACCTATAGAGAACATTTGGCGCATCATAAAGAGGAAGGTGCGACAAAGAAGGCCCAAGACGATTGAACAGTTAGAGGCCTGTATTAGACATGAATGGGAGAGCATTCCTATTTCTAAACTTGAGAAACTGGTCTCCTCTGTCCCCAGACGTCTGTTGAGTGTTGTAAGAAGAAGGGGGGATGCCACACAGTGGTAAAAATGGATTTGTCCCAACTTTTTTGGGATTTGTTGATGCCATGAAATTTGGAAACAACAGATTTTTCCCTTAAAATGATACATTCTCTCTGTTTAAACTTTTGATCTGTGATTTGTGTTCTATTCTGAATAAAATATTAGATGTTGGCATCTCCACATCATTGCATTCAGTTTTTATTCACAATTTGTTTAGTGTCACAACTTTTTTGGAATCCGGTTTGTATAAACCATACATGTAACATTATGAAAACATAAATCAAAATTATCTATGCATCATACATATCTAACTAGACTTATGTCTTACAAAATTACAGCCATTAGCATCATTATTTCACTCATAAAACAATATTACAGTTTAACCACATCTTCCCTGAGTCTTGAACATTGCACACAAACGTTGTGGATATACCTGCACGGCAGCATTTGTGCCACAGTTGGCAAGAAAACTATGTTGAGTAAAACTCTTATCAAAACCAAATTTACTCCAGCTGTTAAGGCTACTGCAGACATTTCCTATGTGTTTTCTAAACTCAGACCATAAATATAGTTATAAAACTTGTAACTTTGTCTTTTTCTTCTTTTAGTTTATTGCCGGATTGCAAACAACGTTCAGGTGCATACCGCCACCTACTGAGCAAGAGTGTGTAACTCACGGCCTCCTTTCCCTAAATTCTATTTTTAATATTTATGTTATGCAAATATATAAACAACTCTTTTCTAACATTACTTATTTTATCCTTCTTCCCTTCTGTTCCTAATATTCCTCCTCAACTCCATACTCTCCTGCCTCTTTGACTTTTTCTTTCAATCTCTCCCTTTCTTCTGTATATTTAATGCACTCCATCAGAACATGTTCCACACTTTCTGTTTCCCCACATTCCTCACATCGACTGTTATTCCTTTTCCCCATCATATACATTGTATCATTTAGAAGTGTATGTCCTACCCTCATTCTCATTACTATCACCTCTTCTCTTCTACTTCGTTCTCTATAATTACTTATCTTAACTGCTTTTTGAATTTTATATAATCTTCTTCCTTTCTTGTCCTCATTCCACGTTTTCTGACATTTCTCTATTTCTTTTTCTTTAATTAATGATTTACCCTCTCCTTTCCCTAATGGAATATTTACTGTTATTTCACCTTTTAATGCTTTTTTAGCGAGTTTATCTGGTATTTCATTTCCTTCCACCCCCTCATGTGCTGGCACCCAACACAACTGAACGTCCATACCTCCCCTGTGTAACCTGAATAATGTGAGCTGTATTTCTAGAAGTAGATCTTTCCTGTTGTTTCCTTTAGACTGAATGCTTTCTGTGACAGCCTTTGAGTCGGTGCATATCACCACCCTGTCCGGTCTAACTTCCTCTATCCACTGTAGACTAAATATGACTGCCACCGTTTCTGCTGTGAAAACTGAGAGATGATCAGAAATTCGTTTAGATGTACAAACTTCAAACTCTGGAATATAAACCCCTATTCCCACCCACCCCTTTGTGTTTTTTGAGCCATCTGTATATATTTCCGGGGTCCCGTACCAGGATCCGGTTCCGTGAGTTGGGCCGCTCTGATATCCCTTTCAATGGACCATGTCACGATGCCCACAGTACAGGATGCCGGGAGGATGTCTTCAGGAGAGTCAGCGGCTTCTGACGGGGAAAACTGTTGAGTGTGCATCAGGTTTAATGTTTCTTGACCCAGGGATGTATGTTATGGAAAAGTTGAAGCGAGCAAAAAAAAGTGACCACCTGGCCTGTCGGGCATTCAGCCTCTTAGCCCCTTGGCTGTAGGCCAGGCTCTTATGGTCTGTCCAAATGATGAAGGGTAGCTCGGAACCCTCCAGCCAGTGCCTCCACTCTTCTAAGGCTAGTTTGATGGCCAGAAGTTCCTTATTACCAACGTCAAAATTTCTTTCGGCGGGGGTGAGACGGCGAGAAAAGAAAGCACAAGGGTGCACAATGTTGTCTGGACCTCTTTGAGAAAGCACAGCTCCTACTCCCGAGTCAGAGGCATCGACCTCATTAATAAACTGCTTGTGAGGGTCGGGGTGGGAGAGGATGGGTGCAGAAGAAAACAGTCTTTTGAGTTCCTGAAAAGCTGCCTCAGCCCCTTGAGTCTAAGAAAAACGACACAAGGTCGAGGTAAGTTGGGTGAGAGGAGCAGCGATCTGACTGTAGTTCTTGATAAAACGGCGATAAAAGTTAGCAAACCCCAAAAAACATTGTAATTGTTTCCTGTCGGTCGGTTGTGGCCACTCGGTAACTGCTTTAATCTTATCAGGGTCAGAACGAACCTGCCCTCTCTCAAAAATGAAACCTAAGAAGGTGACAGTAGAAACATGAAATTCACACTTCTCAGCTTTAACAAACAAGTTGTTCTCCAGGAGTCTCTGTAGAACCGCCTGAACGTGTTTGGGGTTTTGTTCTTCGTCTCTGAAATAGATTAAAATGTCATCCAGATAAACAAAAACAAAGATGTTGAGAAAATCCCTCAACACATCGTTAACTAAAGCCTGAAACACTGCCGGGGTGCTGGTTAGCCCAAACGGCATGACCAGGTATTCAAAATGCCCTAAAGGGGTCCTAAACGCAGTCTTCCACTCATCCCCTTTACGGATAAGGACAAGGTGGTAGGCATTGCAAAGATCTAATTTAGTGAAAATTACGGCATCCTGAAGCTGCTCATATATTGAGTCCATGAGCGGGAGAGGATACTTGATTTTGACCGTAATTTGGTTAAGACCCCTGAAGTCGATACACTGTCTGAGAGACTTGTCTTTTTTAGCAACAAAAAAGAAACCGGCTCCAAGAGGGGAGGTCGAAGCCTAATGATACCCGACTTTAAAGATTCGTTAATATACTGGGTCATAGTCTCCTTCTCGGGACCTGTCAGGTTGTATAACCTGCTAGAAGGCAAGGGGGCCCCAGGAAGGAGATCTATGGCGCAGTCGTAGGGCCGGTGAGGAGGTAAGGATAGTGCTTGCTGCTTGCTAAACACTCGTGCTAGCCTATGATAAATCTTAGGGACCTTAGAGAGGTCAATCTGTTCCTGGGTAGTCTTCTTACAGACCCCAGGGGAGACAGCGGAGAGAAGGCACTTCTCAGAGCAAGATTTGCCCCACTGTTCGACCCTGCCATCAGACCAATTAATAAGTGGGTTGTGTATCTTTAACCAAGGAAAACCCAAAATGAGTAGAGGTTTAGACGAGTCAAAAATGAAAAATTCTCCTGTCTCATGATGGTTGCCTGACACCACAAATTTAATTTTATTAGTCTTGTGGGAAATGGAGGAAATAGTTTTCCCAGTAAGAGCCATAACAGCCACCGCAGGATGAAGAGCAGTAGTGGGAATTTGCAGCTTATCCACCAGGTCCTGGCTGATAAGATTTTGTTCTGCACCAGAATCGACTAAGGCCTGGACAGAATAATTAAAATTATCAGTATATAAAATCACAGGTAGGTACAGATTTAATTTGGAGGAGGAAGAATAATTACCCACCAGAATCCTCCGTTCTACTGGTGGGCTCTCTCTTCTAAACGTAGCCAACAGGAAGGAAGGTCATGTCCTTTCTTACCACAATAAAGGCATTCGTGGTTGAATATTCGGCGCTGACGTTCCTCCGGAGACAGGCGAGTTCTACCGATCTGCATGGGCTCTGGATCGGCTGAACCAACAGGGGGCGAGAGAGAGTTAACCTTGGAGACAGAGTACTCATGGGAAAAGTAGTCCTCCATAACCTGTTCCTGGAAACAGTTGTCGATTCTTGTGGCCAAAGTGATGAGTTGATTTAGATCGGGAGGGATCTCACGGGTGGCGAGCTGGTCCTTGATGGGTTTATTGAGAGCGTGAATGAATGCTCCTCTGAGAGCCGTCTCACCGCAATCAGATTCCTCCGCGAGAATGTGGAACTGGATGTCGAACTTCGCTACAGACAGATTGCCTTGTTTAATTGAAAACATCTTCTGGGATGCTTCCTCCTGCAGTAAAGGTAAGTCAAACACCATGTGGAAATCATTGAGAAAAGTGGATAGGGTTAAAGAGTTGATGGTGCGCTGGCGTAGATATGAGCGGGCCCAACGGAGAGAGTCACCTTTCAAGGCAGAAATGATGAAGGAGATACGGGAGGCATCTGAGGAGTAAGTTACTGGAGCCCTGTTGAATGCCAGTTCACACTGGAGCAAAAAAACAGCACATTTTGTAGAGTTACCTTCAAAACATTCTGAAGGACGGATGTCGGGCTCCCGGGGGGAATGAGTTGAGACTGGACTAGCAAAAATGGGTGGGCCCGGCATCTGGATCGTCTTTAGAGGGGAGACCCAGTCCTTTAACTCCTGTTGAATAGAGTGAACCATTTCTCTGAGCAGTTGAAGGTTAGTCTGCAAAGTATCTTGTTGAGGGAGCAGTTTTTTGAAAAGTGGCTTCATGATTATCAACCTGTTTACTTTGGTCCTTAAGGGACCGCTGTGACCGTTCCTCCTCAGCTCTGCCTTGAGGGTCTAGTTGGCTGGGACATTCTGTTATGGTTTTATCCATATCTGACCCCAGACGGCAGAACCGAAAAAGGAAAACTGGCACAGCGTTTATCAAAAATAATCTGTGTTTATTTTCTCAGGAAAAGGGGAGTTGGGCTGCAAAGGAAAAGGGAGACCAGGTGAGTCAGACCGTCCTCTCGTTGATGAGGTGATATTTAAGCAGACTGGAATAAGCTTACTGGTTGTTTCTTGTAACAGGATCTTTGGAGGAGCACACTGTGAGGTCCTGGTTCCTGAAGAGTCAGCCACAGGAGGAGAAGGTGAGTTCCTTCTTGTTGAGGAGTTTGTTTGTTGTGGGAGGAGAGAGAGCAAGAGCAGGCTGGAGGTCGTTGACTGGTAGTTGAGGCCTTGGAAGGTTGATTTGAAGCAGGACGTGGAAGTCACTGGAAACATAAAGCATTCAAGCTTGTTGTAGGAGAAAATGTCTGAAGACAACAAGGCTGAACATTACCATACTGTTACCGTTCAAAGGTAATGTCCCAGCACTGGAGGAGAATCTGGCAGCAGCTTAAGTAGTCTGGCAGAGCAGTCCTCCACACAGGGAACAGGTGCAGCTAATCAGCTGATTGCTGCCTGCAGCAAACTGTGGGAGAGAGTGAGTGGCACAACACAAGAACCAGAACTCCTGACACCACTCAGAGCAGCAGGACCATGCTTTCTATAGAACAACTGTGTCAACTCTTGAAACTGTGCCTGCAGTCAACCTACTTCACATATGGGGAGCAATATTATAGGCAGAAACATGGGTGTGCTATGGGGTCTCCAGTTTCTCCTATTGTTGCCAACCTGCACATGGAGGTTGTAGAAAAGAGAGCCTTGGCGTCCTTTTCAGGGACACCACCAAGTCATTGGTTCAGGTATGTTGACGACACCTGGGTTAAAATCAAATCTCAGGAAGTCCAACATTTTACTGACCACATCAACTCTGTGGATAAATACATCAAGTTCACACGAGAAGATGTAAAAAATGGCAGGTTGGCTTTCTTGGACTGTGAGGTCTCAGTTTCTGATAGAGGACATTTGCAAACCGAGGTGTACCTCAAACCCACACACACAGACCAGTATTTGCAGTTTGACTCCCATCATCCTTTGGAGCACAAGTTAGGAATCATCAGGACTCTGTACCACAGAGCAGACAGCGTCCCCACTAACTCAGGAGCCAGGCAGAAGGAGAAATCCCACACAAGACAGGCTCTAGAGCAATGTGGATATCCTAACTGGGCCTTCCTGAAAGCAGAGAAGAAACCCAAACAGGACTCCAGTCAGCCATCAGGTGAAAAGGAGGAACCCAGACCCAGACCAGTGGTCATTCCATATGTTGAGGGAGTATCAGAGAAACTGAGACGTTTATTTTCTAAACATAACGTCCCAGTGGCTTTTAAACCCCAAAATACATTACGGCAAAGACTGGTTCATCCCAAAGATTATCCGCTCCCCCACGCCAACCAGGTGGTAAAAAGTCTAGGAGTGGAGCTTGACTGTAACTTAAAGCTAGATAAACAGATCAGTTCTGATGTGAAAACCAGCTTCTTTCAGCTCCGTCTGCTTTTTAAAGTAAAGTCACTCCTTAGCTGTAGTGATCTGGAGAAGGCCATCCATGCCTTTGTGAGCTCTAGGCTTGATTACTGTAACGCCTTATATGTCGGTATTAATCAATCTTCTATCTCCCTTTTACAGCTTGTACAAAACTCTGCTGCTCACCTGTTGACTAACACACGTAAACATGAACACATCACTCCTGTCCTGTCTTCTTTGTACTGGCTCCCAGTTCAATTTAGGATACAGTTCAAGCTGCTGCTGTTTGTTTTTAAAGCTTTGAATGGCCTTGCACCACCTTATATTTCAGAAATTTTGAAAGTCCACCAGCCCAGCAGAGCTTTACGGTCTGCTGGTCAAAATCTGCTGGTGGTGCCATACTCAAGGTGCAAACAATGGGGGGAACGGTCCTTTTCTGTTGCAGGCCCAACAGCCTGGAATACTCTTCCCCATGAGCTGCGTGCCATCTCTGATCCGGTTCTGTTCAAAGCCAAACTGAAAACATACTTATTTAAAAGGCCTTTTAATGTTTAACTATTAGTAGTTTAGTATTTATTTATTTATTTTATCTCTTTTACCTTCTTTTATTCTCACTGTGTTTTTAATTTGCACTCATTTATTGTGTCCTGTTTTTAATCTTTTGTCTTGTGAAGCACCTTGGTCAATGCAAGGCGTTGTTGGAAGGTGCTATAGAAATAAAATTTATTATTATTTATTATTACTACTTTTTTTTTGTTTTGCTTTGTTTTGTTTTTTTGAATGTCCAGAGGACCAGACTTAACTTTTTCAGATTCTCTGCCATTTCTTTTATATTCTGTACATGCAACTTCTTACCAGTAGAGGGCACTCTCGTGACACTGTGGGTCTGCCAGGGAGGATGTAGTTTTCTGGCTCTGGGCATGCAGCTCAGAATAAACAAGCTCTGGCCTGGATAAGGTGTAAGAACCGTCTCCTCTCTGTGATCCACATGTATGATAAAAGGCAACTTTTATAAGCCCCAAAACATCTGATTTAAAATGTTATGTGAAGATGTTGAGATTATTTTTGTAATTTTCAAGTAACTGATATGTGTAATTTGGACAGCTTAATATTAAGCCTTGGTCTGTGTCGGTATGTAGCATATTTTTTGTTGCTTGAGTGATTTTGGATTTAGTTAACTGACATAATCAGTCACTGGTGTTCAAATTCAGCCTCTTGAGTCCCTCATTTCTAACAAACACTTAGAAATAGCAGCAGCAAATGGCACCAATGTCCCATTTGATGGTTGGGCTGATGTTGAACTCCATATACGTAATGTGAACCATGGCCATGTTACCATACAGGTACCAATATTAATTAGCCAGAACTTAAAATCAACACAGAAGTAAGAAATGGAGCTGATATCACTGCATTACTTAAAGAGACTTTAAGTGTTACCAACAGTACAGTAGAGGCTTTAGTTTCTGCCCTTCAGATTTCAATCTCTGATGAGGCTGCCCATTGCAGTATGAAGACTGGCAACAAAGGTGTGCTCATCTCAGCGGGACAGATTTATGAAGTGGAGTGCAGAGTTAGGGAATGGCCAAGAGGTGGTTCAATGTTATTCCAGCCCAGTGTTGAAAATAATTGCCCTGAAGGTCTAGAGCTTTTCCCAACTCTAGTTGAGGTCCCCAGTGGATTAACAGCTGTCGTTAAAATCCCAATTCAGAACCCCACTAAACATACCATCTACCTTGGCAAAAGAACAGTTCTAAGAACTTTGGAGGAGGTCACAGAGGTGAATCTAGTTGAGTATAATCAAAATGATTCACGGCCAACCCCTCATTCTCCTGTAACCCCATGCACAGCCCAGTTAATATCAGAAAGCAGTAAGACACAAGATGAGACATGTCTGAGATGGCATCCTCCTATTGATTTGTCTCACCTGGGGGAGAATGGACAGAAATTAGTCAGGGATATGTTGTATGCAAAGTCTGAAGTCTTTGCTAAGCATGACTCTGACATTGGCTGCATCCCAAATTTGCAGTTGAAAATTCATCTTAAAGATGGAGCACTTGTCCAGATGTCCTATAATGCAATTCCAAAGCCCCTGTATAAGGAGGTGAAAGAATATGTACAAAATCTTCTTGACCATGATTGGATTAGGAAGTCCACCACACCATATTCATCCCCTGTAGTTTGTGTCAGATAGAAGGATCAGAGTTTACGACTGTGCATTGACTTTAGAAAACTGAACTGCAAAACTCTTGCTGACCACCACCCACTTCCACGTATCCAAGACTTGTTGGACAATCTGGGGGGTTACTCGTGGTTTTCACTACTTGACCAAGTTAGTGCATATCATCAAGGTTTTGTCGAAGAGAGTTCAAGACATATGACTGCATTCAACACACCCCGGGGCTTGTATGAGTGGGCCCGCCTCCTATTTGGCCTTACTAATGCCCCAGCTGCATTTCAAAGGTACATGGAAGGGGTCCTTGATGGCCTGAGGGATGAGTGCTGCTCCCCATATTTGGATGACGTGCTTTGCTTTTCCAGAACTTTCCAGGATCACATTAATGAATTGAGGCTTGTACTTCGCCACCTGCGAGAGCATGGTGTCAAGCTGCGAACAAAAAAATGTGAGTTTTTAAACATCAGGTCAGATATGTTGGCCGTTTCGTACCTGGTGTTGGATTTAATATTTTATACCTTTTTATAATTCCTATCAAGCACTCAAATGTCATGTCATATAAAGTGTGTGTGTGTCTTTCTTCCAAGGTTGAACTATGTTTATAGAAAGTGTTTGCTAATTCTAACTAGTTGACCTTTAAATATAATCTCATAGTAGCTAAAGATAATTTTACAAGTTCACATTTGATAAATTACAAGCAATCAAATCAGGCCAGAGAGCAGACTGATTAACATAAATAAAGTAGAACACAGCTCTTTAATTTAGACAATATAGTTTGACTAAGTAAAATCAAATTAAGAGTATTACCATGATCCAAATAAAAACACGAACGTAAGTTAGATAATATAATTATTACTAGAAATAAACAACTATTTCAAATCAGTGTTATCACTAAGGTATAATCACGTTAAACAAACAGTGTTCACAGTTTAAACGCAGACACAGAAACTAAAATGATTCTGCCTTAAAAACAGAATCACCAGGCCTCCAACAGATATTGAATTAACACCCAGGAGGTAGGTAATAATTAATAGTTATTAATTATTACGTATAAACAATTTAGACACGAATCATTTTATATCCCTAAAGTATAATAGCAAGTTAAACTTTAAACAAAAGCCGATTTCGGTGTACCAAAACATCTGAAATATAGACGTCAACGTCCTTGAGGGGGCGGGCTAAGTCGTAACCATAGCGACAGAAGCTGAACCAATCAGGAAGCTAGCCTTCTCAAACGGGGATAAAAGGCCGGAAATGACGCACGTCGAGCGAGCATTTTCCGGGAGGCGCACATGGCGGTTCGTTCTTAATGCTCCATTTATATGCATATATCTTATTAATGTAATTGTTTGTCTCTGAATATCTGTAACCCATGTTGTGTCAAATAAATCTTTTATACGAAGGGCGACGCCTCAGCCATTTTGAACACGACGTGGTACTCTTAACCACGACACTGGTGAAGGTCTTCAGATTGACCCTCAAGATCTTGAAGCAGTGAAGCAATTTAAAGACAGAGAACCAAAAAATGTGGGAGAGGTTAGGGCCCTACTAGGGTTCCTAGGCTATTACCGCACTTTCATTCAGGACTTTTCCAGGATAGCTAGACCATTGTTCAAACTCATAGAACGTTCCAGAGAGTGTAATAAGAAACCCGACTCAGCTGTCTAAAACCCAGCCGAAATACAAGAACGGTGGCCAGTTATCATCCGAAACCCCAGTAAAGTGGACAGTAACACACAGCAATATAGTGTCCCATTTTATTGACATGCTAACAAGTCCACCTATATGGAACTACCCAGATTTTAATTTGCCATTTGTCCTCCACACTGATGCATCAAAAGAAGGTCTGGGAGCAGTACCTTATCAGCAACAGGAAAACAAATTCTTTGTTATTGCATATGGCTCCAGGACACTCACACTTGCTGAGAAGAATTACCATCTTCACTCTGGCAAGCTGGAATTTCTTGTTTTGAAGTGGTAGTGCCGAACCTGACATGCACACACCAGAAGTGCCTCAAATAAGGAGGTCAGACAGAGCTGTAAAACCTCGAGAGGTCTTCCCTTATGACGGCTTGGGTCAACCATCCTATCACCCATTGCAACCTGGAGTAAATCTGATGATTGCATGTCTTCCTTACCTCATGCTGTCTTACCCAGCTACATCTGACTGTTTTTATCCTATGCCAATATGGACATGTTAGTGCAGTGACACTTTGGCAAATGATGCTCATTTTAAGTGACAAACCTGACTTTCATGGTTATATTTGTTAGCTCAATTCCAGATGTCTGGAGACATCTCTTAGAACGGGGGAGAGTGTAGTGGGTTGAGAAATGGCTACATTAAAAAAAAAAAACTTGGTTGAAATAACCCCCCCCCCCCCCCCACACACACACACATTTTGGTTGTAATTTTGAGCTAGTCTTAACTTCTCTGCCATTTCTTTTATATTCTGTACATGCAACTTCTAACCAGTAGAGGGCACTCTTTTGACACTGTGGGTCTGGCAGGGAGGATGAAGTTTCTGGCTCTGGGCATGCAGCTCAGAATAAACGAGCTCCGGCCTGGATAAGGTGTAAGAACCGTCTCCTCTCTGTGATCCACATGTATGATAAGGCAACTTTTATTAGCCCAAAAACATCTGATTTAAAATGTTATGTGAAGATGTTGAGATTATTTTTGTAATTTTCAAGTAACTGATACGTGTAATTTGGACAGTAATATTAAGCCTTGGTCTGTGTCGGTAGATAGAATGTTTTTTGTTGCTAGAGTGATTCTAGATTTAGTTAACTGACATAATCAGTCACTGCTGTAGTACATGTATTTAAATATTATTGCAATATTAATACGTCAGTAATATTTGGTGTAATATTTCTCATAAATGTGTTTCTTTTGCAGTAAGTGCTGCATAACTGCCACAATGTTCACAGCTGCCAGAACATTCAGAATCACCATGTGTGTAGATGTAATGTGCTTCTGTTTAATTATTTTACTTTAGGATCAGATCTTCTTCGTAAATAATTTTAATTTGTAATTTTTTTTATTATGTTATTTTACTTGTGCAGGTTTTATTTTCTTTCTTTGTAAGTACTCCAGATGTTGGTTGTATTTATGTATGATTGTATTATTTTTCTTTGACACCGTACGCGCTCTGGCCTGGATAAGGTGTAAGAACCGTCTCCTGTCTGTGATCCACAGCGTACTGGTCACAGTGCTCTTCAGCCAGTGTGCCGCTTGCTGCTGGCCTAGATTCCCCTAGGTCTGGAGCCGGTAACAATAACACGCACCTTTCTGATTAATCAATGCATATTTTTAAATGAATCGTTGTGGAACTCCTGAATGATGTCAAATATTCTCAGAAAATGGTGATTATTTTGCTGCTTCGTTATTACCCGTTGCCTTCAGGGCTCATCACAAGAACTGTCTGTGTGGACTGCGTTGCATAATTACTATTCCTTCTATTTTATCTTTTAAAAAGGCTTTGCAAACAATTTCAGACAAGACGATCTGGATACAGTAGAATCGTTCATCGTTACAAATCATTTTGGTGTCTGTGAATGTATTATTCAAATGTTTATTTCTGCAACAGTTTTTCTTCTTCTTCTTTCAGCTGCTCCCTGCGATAGGGGTCGCCACAGCGAACTAAGTCGCACGAAGAAAGTTTATTTCTGCAAAAGTTTAATGAATTAAAATCAGAAACACGTTTCCTGAGTGGTGTTTCCAGTAAATATCTAGGACCCAACACTCTTGCGTTTGATGCTTATCTACACAAGAAAATGATTTCCTTTTATGAGTAAATATATTTTCAAATCATACAATACTATGTGATTTCACAGAACGTGTTAGCACTCACTTTATGTGTTGAGAATGACTCTCAGCTACTACCACATTAAACTGTGACTCATAGTCAGTACATTTCACTGTTGTAGCCATTTCCATGTTGGCTAAGATCAATTAGCTATGGCAGCCATCTTGAAATGGAACATGTAATAATTGCATTCTGAGAATTTTATTAAAATCATCCAGTAATTCACAAGATGTTCTGCGTACAGACAAAAAGACTTGACACCAGCAGTTGATGCCAAAAACCTCTCAGTCTTTCAGGGCTTGGAGTCTGTGCTGAGGATGACTCTCAGCTGCTACCACAGGTGGCATTATAGTCTGTTTTATGTTTGCTAAGGTCAGCTGGCCATGGTGGCCATCTTAAACTTTGGTCAACTCCAAAGTTAATAAATTATAAAATTATATCTGGTCATTACTTTCTGTGTTTCATTCAAATCTGTTGAGTGGTTCAAGGGATATTTTGTGAACAGATTTTTAGTTTAGCGGTAACGAGGACCTGCTGGACACTTATTGTAGTTAGACCCAGTCAGAGGGTCTTTGTGAACACTTGTTCTCACATCCTCACATAAACACATTCAGATTGTACAGATTACACATTAAATATGAATATTATTGTCACAGTTTCAGTCATGGTTTGATGTTCCAAAATAAATATTTAACTAAACAAAAAGACAAAAAAGGTGTATTTTTCACAAGGTTAACGCTGCAGGTGCAGAATGAATTTCAAGTACAGAAGCTGTGGTGTGAAAAGTGACAGTTTCATGAGTGGAAGTGAAAACTGTACAGACTGTTCTGCAGCAGGAGGAACATCCTGTCAGCTGTTCTCCCACCACTCGTGTTTTAAATCCATCAGCATCAAAGTCGCTTCTCCTCTGTCATTGCAGCCTTTGTTGCGTCTAGAAATCCCATCTGTGCTCCTGGTTTTTTTTGTGGTCTCTTTGTTTGTGGGGCTCGGCGAGGCTCTCCTCTGCAGTGTGGGCTTCCTTCTCCTTCTGCCTGTTTCGGATGATCTCCACCAGCTGCTGAAACTTCTGGTTTAACTCCTCCATCCCCCCACCCGTCTCTGGTGGTAGCCTCTTGTCTTCCTTCTCCCTGTCGCTTTCCAGCGAGCTCAGCGACTCGGCCCTCGAGTCTTGGCCCTCAAACTCGTAAGTCTGAAGTGAGTCGTAGGGCGGCTGTGACTGGTCAGAGCTGACCTGGTCCAGTCGGATGTTAAGGAGCTCCTCCATCTGGAGAGGTTGCGAGTTTGAGGCTGCTGTTATTCTGGGCTTCACCTCTGCAGCCCAGCCTTTGTTGTGGCCGAGCGCGCCCTCGGGTAAGGTCAAGCACTGAGGGGTCGTGTCTTCCCTCTGGAGCCTGCCTACGTTCAGTAACTGCACCCCAGCTGAGAACAGCCCACTCTGGCCAGTCCTGTTCAGACAAGCGTCCATCTGGGTCGGGTTCAGTGAGCCCACGATGCTGTATGTGTCTAATTTCTTGTAGGCGGCAGAGTCCACCCCATTTGAGAAGTTCTGCTCAGAGCTGGAGGGTACAGAAGAATCAGTGTCAGTGTCGTCCACTGTGCAGCTGGTGGCCCCGGTGCTGGTCTGAGTCTGGGATGAGCCCGGCCGGCCCTCTGCTGGCTTTGACGAGAACATGGTGTGACTTTGGCAGGAAGACTCGTAGGTCAGATCTGCAGCCATGTCGGCTGCTGTCAACTCCAGTTCTGTTGGCTTGAACTGGAGAAGAAAATCAGAACGATAAGACACAGATGATTTTAAAGGAAGCAAAAAGTGACAAAAGTAATATGACTAAAAGATTAAGAGCTTTAATGCTGACAGAATTCAAGTTCATTAGAACGCATGGTGTCACAATTTTCTAAACAACAAATACATCAAATTAAAGGTTTAGCATTTATTCACTGCTTTTCATGCCAGAGTGTTAGGCTCAAATCATCTCATTAATAGATGAGAGTTATAACTATTTTAAAGTAAGATCTTGCACGGCCAATTAGCACTCAGAGGATGTGTTGGAGATCAGCCTCATCTACTATCATGCTCACTTTTAGATCAATATCTGTAATATCAATCGTTTTAAAGCCATTTTGATGTTTGCTAAATTTTCTTAGTTGTTTCAGCCATCATTAAGTGTGATGACTTCAAAACCTAACCAGTTTCAGATGTGCGTCCAGTGATTGTATTCTGGGAGTTTCAGTAAGGTTCATCCACTGGTTCATTTGATATTTTGCTAACAGACAAACAAACTTGCACACACAAAGTCAAAAACATTATCTCAATAAAAAATACTTAAAAAACAAAATGCTGCCATTCATTACATGTACTGGTAATCTGTAATTTGTATGCCTCATTCCCACTATACCACGTTTTAGGCGGCTTCAAGCTCAAAATGAGGAAATAAAAATGAAAACGCAGAAATTAACATAAAACAAACAAATTTCACAGACTCTGCATTTCTTATTAACTGTGCATTTCTTTTTGCTTTTACAAGTGTACACACCTTCTCCTGTGTATAATTCACCAACTGTATTGTAAGTCATTAAAAATAGGCCCCAGTAGATTTTTTCCCATTAACTTACGTCTGATTTTAACAATATTCTATAAACAGTCCCAGCCATGTGTAAGGATGGCTGCTGTGCTACGGTCCAAGGACTCTGTTATGTATTTATATCAGGGCCATTCCGTTTTATATTTGACCTCTACAAGGAGCTGATAGTCTGTGATTTTATTACATTTTCCTGTTTGTGATTTCACAACTGATGGCACAGAATAAAACACATTTTAGATTCTCCATATCTGCAATAAGTTCCAGTTCAACAGCCCATCAAACTGTGCTTAACCTAGGTGTCATTTTTACTGCAGAATAAAATAACTTGTTGTACAAACAATGATTTAATTTTCAAATGACTGATTCAGTTCTGCAGTCATTCATGGTTAAAAATGGAACAAGAAAATAATGTGCAAAGAGTTTCAGACCAAGTTTTATAACCAAAGTGTTTCTCACACAGGTTTTAAAATCTGACGAGGACAACCGTTGGTTACGTACTGTAACCCCAGATTCTATGAGTATAAGCGTAGCCCTTTAAGGCCTTCGCTTTAGTGGGTTTATCCCGTTATGCAGAGCATAAGCACTGAAAAAATTAGTCCACGCCCACCTGCTGTGTGGGCCCCACCCGGTCCGTATAAATTACGTTAAGAGCGGGAAATCGGCTCCCAAAATAGCTTTTTCTTCAGCCATTTAGGAGCCAGTGAGGCCCGACGCTTAAAGGGCTACGCTTATACTCATAGAATCTGGGGTTACAGTACGTAACCAACGTTCTATGTCGTATAAGCTTCGCCCTTTAAGGCCTTCGCTTTAGTGGGTAAAGGGCGAAGCCGATGTGGTCCTCGCCTCACTGGGTCCATTCGAACACAGTAAGAAGCGGAAGCTTGCCCAAAAAACGTCTTGTCACTCAGCTCCCCGTGTGCATAACTACGCATCGCGTAATTATGTGCCATGCACAGACGCATGTTGGGTAACTATGCGTTCTGACAAAGCATGAATGCCCCGGAAAACTTTCAACGGGAAGAAGAAGTTGAAAAGGGGGGGGGGGGGGGGGCATGAACCAACTGGTTCATGTCTGAACAGTATAAACAGATTAATGTCCATGAATTGATTATTGATCAAATGAACTGATTGGTAACAATAGTCATGAACTGATTAGTGACAATAGAACCAAAATCACAGACACAACTTGTGACTGATAACAACATCTCACACTGTGAAACATGCAGACAGATGTGAGCTTAAACAGAGTTCCATGAGAACAACAATATTCATTCTGTAAACACTAAGGACAGAATGTGTCATGGAACGAGCCGTTACATCACGTAGGTAAAAGCGAATAAATGAGCAGGGTGTTGACCATGCAGCCGCAGTGCAAATGTCCTGCATTGACATACCATTATGCAGAGCAGTCGAAGATGCGATACCCCTGGTCGGGTGTGCTTAGAGGTTGACAGGAGACTCTAAATCTGATGCTCTGTAGGCTTCAGAAAAGGCCTCACACAGCCAGTGTGACAAGCGCTGGATGGATAACGGCGACCTGCAGAAGCATCTCTATAATGCACAAACAATTGTTGAGTTTGAAACGCATTGCAGCTGTGCGCGTTATGTAACACGTCAACGCCCGCACCGGGCAGAGAAGATGAAAAGATGCTTCCTCTTCTGATCTGTGGGGGGGAAAGAGACCCCTCCAACAATATCACTCTTGATGTAAAAGAGCTCGTGATGTTGTAGGCATAAAAGCTGGGTTGGTCTTAAATCAGCTGAGCTGCCCGTCAGCCTAAATTCTAAGGCATGACGAAGCAACAGAGAGGGCAGATAATTACTTACCCTCTTAGCGGGTGTTAAAACCAGCAGCAGGGCTGTTTAAAGAGACAAGAATTTAAGTGAAAACCTGATCCAGAGGGTCAATTGGAGCTTTGATCAGGGCTCGCAGGACCAGCGTTAAATCCCACTGTGGAGCAAGTGGACGTGAAGCAGGCCTGCGTCTCTGAACATCTTTTAGAAAAACGCTTCATCAGCGGGTGATTAAAAGCTGTTCTGTCTCCGAAACCTTCGTGGCAGGAATAGATGACTGCAACGTACGATAAAATGTACTGAATGCCAACTTCCTATCCATCAGCTGTTGTAGAAAAACAACACGCCGCCTAAAAGGCATGAGGTGGCCTCTAAACCTTCTCTGTACACCAGCGCTGAAAAGCCGTCCCCTTTGATGTGTACAGAACTGTGGTAGATGCAGCACGTGAATCTTGAATTGTGCACACTATCTCCTGAGGGAGACCCATCCTCTAAGTGGGACCGCTCAGCGGTCAGACCCACAGGTGTTGACCTATTTCTGGGTAACTCTTGGTCGCTCCTCCTGCCTGAAGGAGAGCATCCTCCCTCCACGACAGTTCCACGGCGACCCGACAACAGACGTTGCAGGCCTGGGAACCATGGTGCGTTCACACGCCGGGAGCCACCAGGAGAGCTGTCAATCCCTCCTCCTGAACTCGGTTCAGGGACCGTAAAAAACAGAGGAGGTGGGGGAAAAGAAACGCGTATAAAAGCGTTTTGGGCCACGGGCTGTGAGCAAATGCGTCCCCCCCCAGCGATGGATCGTCTCGCGGGCTTAGGGAAAACCATAGTTGACACTGAGCGTTCTTCTCGCGTCGCAAACAGGTCCACAGCTGCTTTGCCAACTTCTGCTGCGTCTGAAAACATCAGGTCTGGATGGAGGATCCGGTCCACGTGACGTGGGCCGCCCCTGGACGTCACATCTGCCCCTCTGTTCAGAACACCGGATATGTAAAACCGCTCTAATAGAGAGCAGGTTTGATGAGCCCAACACAGTAGCTTTCGCGCAATGTGTAACATCTGGGCTGAACGCACACCCTTGATGTTATGTACGCAGCAGTCATCATGTTGTCTGTGTGAATCAACACGTGTTGATTCTGTAGCACGGGAGCAAAGTGTTGAATCATATTCAGTGCTGTGCGACACTCTAAAACATTGATGTGGGCTGATGTGTAGTGGGGCCACAGCGCCCCTACTGCTTGAGATAGGCATGTCCCCCCCCCCC
>NC_056500.1:54825965-54828736 GCF_014905685.2 Nematolebias whitei | reverse complement strand
ATATATATATATATACATGCATATCTATGTATATATATATATATATATATATATATACATGCATATCTATGTATATATATATATATATACATGCATATCTATGTATATTAAATATGACCCCGGTGGTGCAGTTCTGCGTCACCACTGCTGCTGGTGTTTCGGTGTGCACAGACCAGTGAAAGTTTGGGATTTGTCAGACTAAAGACAGTTTTAAGAGATGTGTGTCTTTCACTGATCAGAGCCTAATGTTTGTTTGACTCTGCTCCAACTTTTCTGAGAATTGTTTCTGGATTCAAACTCAGAATAAGCTTTTATTTTTTTCAAAAGAATAAAAAAACGTCTCAATCATCATGTTCCATTGTATTTTCAACTGCATAAACTTTGAAAAGGTCAAATAAATCACAACAAAAACTCAGGTGTTAAATTTGAATTGTAAATAGTTAATGTACAAATATGCTCATGCTTTTTTCTTCTTTCATTTTAAACGGATGGTCTAGTCATTTGAAAGTGATCTTTTTCAATTTAATAGTGTTTTTGTTGTTTGCATTTAACATTGATCTAAATCTCAAGAGTGGTTTTTAACTTTAGGCTGAAACACTTACACATGAACAGATGATGAGGGAAGGGAAAAACTTTATTTATGATGCTATCTAATCAGGGTGGTAGGATTATTTAGGATATCCGAGTATTCTTTTCAAAAATGTACATACAGCTTGATCTCCCAGAGCAGTTTTGATGCTGAGTCGAACTTTGTAGGCACCTGGAGCATCTGAAGAAGAAACATGCAACAAAAGTTCGAGACTTGTTTCTCAGATTTGTCATGGCCTTTACAATGATCACAGTGTAAGCATAATTTATGAGGCAAATATTTGAGCTATGTGCCTAATCTGACAGTGTTCCAGCAGAGAGATTAGTGGATTATAAAATAATACAGCCCAGTTGAAAGTTTTACACTAACAAAACCCGTACTTTTTCAGAGCACAATCGAAATGTGATACAGAATGAAGTTATTTAATTAAAAGTTAGAGTTTAACAGGTCACATACCTGGTTTACAGAGTTCTGCTGCCAGAACAGGCGGCAGACAGAGCAAGAAAAAGATCCCTTCCAGCATTTTCTTTGACAGCACGAAGCAAAATGATCCAAAGTTGCATAACTCAGCTGAAACACCCAGAGTTCAGTTTTGAGGCCAGTAGAGGAGCTTCACTAGATAAAGTTTGGGTTTAATCGTTAATCCAGAACACACCTGATCTCGCCTGTCCTCCTATAAGGAAATGGTGGTCTTTCCAAAATGGATGCAGTTAATGCGCCGGTGTTTGTTCAAGGAGCCAGAGAGGCTCTGCTAATGCGAAAGAAAACAATCTGTTTCTGCACAGCACGATGTGTGACCTAGACCCTTTTTATATTAAGTAACAATATTCTGAGGCATTCAAACTGAAATATACTGCAACAAATCAAAACCTGTGGTAAATAATCTGACCAAATCTGCTTATCTATTCAAAAAAGATCGGCAGCTGCATCCTTTATGAGGTTAAAGTGTGGTTTAGATTCTAGCAATAATAAAAATAAAAAGCAGTAACAAGTTGTTCTGTCCCTAATGTCTGGTTTAATCTAGCTCTGATAAGAGTTCTCATTAAAACTTCAGGTCTTAGCAAGCATGTTCATAAAAATGACTGTTCTGCAAAAAGTCAGCGGGCGCAGAACATCTCAGTGACTCATTGTTGTATTCAGAGTTAATCATCCATTTGACCTGAAACTGGTTTGGTCAATTTTTGAACCATTTTGTAGTGAATGCTGATCAACAGCCATTCAAAAGATACTGTGTTGTTTGTTAGGACGTGTTCAGATACGGCAGACTGGTGTTTTCATTTCAATATTAACACTACGAGCTTTGCCTGTGATAACGGGAGCTGCACTGAAACCAATCATCACATTACAAAACATTTAGTGAACTGCTCATCTTCTGTCAGCAAAAACATGAACTTTTTTATGTGCAAATAAGCAAAAATTGGACTGAACTGGGGTAAAAACACCAGTAACGTTCTTCTTTAATCATTGCCTGCCACCCAAATGAGAAGGTGGGTGATAATGTTTTTGTCTGTGTGTGCACATTTGTCCATTACCAAAATATTTTTGGAATCAGTTGATTAATTTTAATCAATGTCCCAGAAAGTAATTATTAGACTTAAATCTGCAACTGATTAACTTTTAGAGTAAAAAATAATCAGTTAAGTTGGAGTCAAACTGATTGAAAATGTCAACCTTAAAGGTGTAGCCCACCTCTCACACTGCTGGATATGGGAACCAGTGACCCCCTTAACCCAAAAAGGAGGAAGAGGGTATTGATGGATGGATGAATGGATGGATGGATGGATGGATGGATGGATGGATGGATCTTAACCAACAATGTAAAAAAATGACAACAATATCCATTCCTGTACAGCATGCTAGGCCTTTGGTCATATCTGTTTTTGTGGACTTTTCCTTCAAAATTGTACTGTACATATATGTTGTACTTGTATTGTGTACATGTATTTTGTACTTGTATTTTGTACATGTATTTTATACATGTATTTTGTACATGTATGTTGTACATGTATGTTGTACATATATTTTGTACATGTATGTTGTACATGTATGTTGTACATGTATGTTGTACATGTATTTTATACATGTATGTTGTACACGTATTTTGTACATGTATTTTGTACATGTATGTTGTACACGTATTTTGTACATGTATGTTGTACATGTATGTTGTACATGTATGTTG
>NC_056500.1:54813611-54825865 GCF_014905685.2 Nematolebias whitei | reverse complement strand
TTTTGTACACGTATGTTGTACTTGTATTTTGTACATGTATTTTGTACATGTATTTTGTACATGTATTTTGTACATGTATTTTTACATAAAGGAAGTTCTGCTCAACACTTATTTACATAAAATGCCCAGGCGACTCTGATACGGATAGTTTACCTCAGAGAACAGCAGGAGCAGAGACTCAAAGAGGATCATTTGTCAAGTTTTTCATTTATGACTAAAGCTAACTCAGCCAAACGAAGAGTTATCGTCATTATTCCGGGTCTTTATATCTCATACACGTCTGTTGTCTAAAGGGTCATTCAGTTTTACGATAAAGGAATTCAGGTTACAACTTTGTCTGGGGAAACCAAAGGTTTGTTTTTGTTCAACTCTGTTGGCTTAAAGACCTTTTAGTTACAGACTGGGATCATTGTAACGGCTAAATGGACTGGATTTTATATTGTGTTTTTTACTCTCATTTGTATCTTTGATTTATGACTCATACCTTTTCCAAACGCACTCATGCTGCACATGCAGTACATCCAGCAGAGGTCTGTGTTCCATCTCCAGATAAATACAGCATCATGGCAGCCATTATAAACCAGTATTCCATTTGTTCATCTCTAGTGTTTGCAGTGGTTCAAGAGATGGCCTTGCAGCTAACTTGGCCAAATAGTTTGTTTTTTTTCACCTTGCCAGTTTTCTGACATCTTACATAGCACAATTGAGTTAGTTAGATGTTTTTAATACTTTAAGATGTGTATTTTATGGTTACAAAAGCAAAAGAGAACATTTAAGCAAGTTTTTTTTAGTCAGAGTCGAAATCCAACTATTTCTACAATCACATTAAAACAAAAACATTTTCTAATCATAATTTGTTTCATTTATTTTCTTATTGTCATGACGACATGTTTAGTTTTGCACAGCTCTGAAATGACCCAACTGTAAAACCTGCACTATGAAGGTGATTATATTTGTTCTGCGGTAGAAAATAAATCAGGGTCTTATTTATTTATTTATCCGAGCTCTGTCGCCCCCACCAGGCGCACTGTGGTACTGCTACAAGTAGGAGGGGCGCGGACCGGGCGGTGTGTCTCCAGGGTTTCACCACTGCGCACCCCGCCCAGCTGGGAGCCTGGAGCAGGACGCGTTGGGCTGCAGTGCTTGTCCGGTGGCTCCTCCACGCGTCAGGCCCGGGATGGAGCAGGAATGCGCTGCGGTGTCTGGGGGCAGCTCGGTGTCCCTGAACGAAGCTGAGCACAGGTTTTACTCAGGTCTCCATGCTCTGTGCCAGGCTGCGGACTCTCCGGGAACTCTGTCCTGCAGCAAAGTGGCAGAGCTGTTCAAAGCGTCTCAGCTGCCTCCTGAATCTCTGCACAAAGTGAGTGCTGTGTGTGTGCGTGCGCGCGCGTGTGTGTCACATGCCCAAAACCTGAGGTCTGCAGGATCCGCCTGCAGCGTGTTGTAACGAAGAGCTGCGTTTTATTATGGCGTGTGTCGCAGAAAGGTTTCACACCTCTTGTGTCCCTCTGTCTAACAGGGAGCCGGTCTCTTAAAGCTGAGTCTGCATGATCTGCATCATGTGTTAGTGGGCTGGTCAAAAAAGACACATCCACAGATCATGTTTGGCCTCATGTTAAAGGCTCTTATCAGCTGGAGCTGCTGAACCACCGCTTCCCCTAAAACCCCTGGATCCTCCATGCTTGAGCTAATAAGCAGTGAACATCAGGGGGCTTTACTGTAAAGCACTGTTTTTAATTAATTAATCGCTTTTAAGATGAAAATAATATTGAGGAGCGGGAAATAAATCCAGAAAATGTGAGCTTGAAATGATTTAATTTAAAATTGAGATTAGGTTTCAAAATAATCAGTTTATATCTTTGTATAAATCAGACAATCAATTCTGTTCCAAAGCAAGATGCAATATAACTTTTTAAATTTACTCCTTCTCTCTTTGACTTCCATCATGTTTCAACAATCTAAACCTCAGCTGTGTTGTCTAAACTATCCCAGAGAAGATGAATAGACTATTTTAATTTGAGTTAGTGCTGACACACAAATACAGTGGTGGAAGTTGGTTTTTAATCCCCTGTTGAGTTTTTAAGTTTGACCACTTACAGAGAAATTAACAGTCTCTAATACTTTGGGCAGAGTTTAATTTTAAAAGAGATGCAACCAGAAAAAAACATTACATAAATGATGAAAATTGACTTGTTTATCATGCAGTAAATCAAGTATTTGATCCTCCCACAGATCAGTTATGTGCCCATGTGGTGCAAAAACAACGATCACCTCACCTCATTATACAGGTACATCTAAAAAAAAAAAAATAGAATATCGTGAAAATGTTTGTTTTTTGTCAATCATGTCAGAAAGTGAAACTCATAAATTACATAGATTCATTACACATAGAGTGAAATATTTCAAGTCTTTCCTGATGCATGCTCAATAATCCAGGTAGAAAAATCTAAAAAAGTTCAATCTGGTCCTCTGGACATTCAAAAAACAAAACAACGAAAAACTGTAGAAACGTTTCGTCTCTCATCCAAGAGACTTCCTCAGTCTGAGGTGCTGTATTCAGCTCAGTCTAATAAATAGCACCTTCTCAGAGTGGATCAACCAGTTTTGCTGCTGACAACAAAAACCGTTGGTTTCGTACTGTAACCCCAGATTCTACGAGTAGAACCAGAACAACAGTCATAACCTGTGACTGATAACAACATCTCACACTGTAATGCATGCAGTCAGATGTGAGTTTACACGAGATTCCATGAAACAACAATATTCATTCTGTAACACTAAGGACAGAATGTGTCATGGAACGAGCCGTCACATCACGTAGATAAAAGCGAATGAATGAGCAGGGTGTTGACCATGCAGCCACAGTGCAAATGTCCTGCATTGACATACCATTATGCAGAGAAGTCGAAGATGCGATACCCCTGGTTGAGTGCGCCCTGAGGTTGTCAGGAGCCTCTAAATCTGATGCTCTGTAGGCTTCAGAAATGGCCTCACGCAGCCAGTGTGACAGGTGCTGGGTGGATAACGGGCGACCTGCAGATGCATCTCTATAATGCACAAACAGGTGTTGAGTCTGACGCAGTGCCGCCGTGCATGTTACGTAACACTTCAACGCACGCACAGGGCAGAGAAGATGGAAAGATGCTTCTTCTTCTGATTTATGGGGAGGAGGGAAAAAACCCTCCAAAAATATCACTCTTGATGTAAATGAGCTTGTGTTGTTTTAAGGCATAAACGCTGGATAAGGTCTTAGATCAGCTGAGCTGCCGTCAGCCTGAATTCTGAGACATGACGGAGCGCAAGGGCGTCAAAAGCATCCGTAATGTGGGGGGGACACAACGATGTGTGTAGGTGTGTGCGCGCGTGCGTGTTTGTGCGCAAAAGAAATGTACACCAATGCACAAAAAAAAAGCAACATTTCATCTAGATTTGCTTTAATTCCACACATTTAAAACATGTTTCTCACCCAAAAAAGTTCAATCTGGTCCTCTGGACATTCAAAAAACAAAAAACAACACAAAGCAAAAAATGTAGAAACGTTTCGTCTCTCATCCAAGAGACTTTCTCAGTCTGAGGTGCTGTTTTCAGCTCAGTCTCTTAAATAGAACCTTCTCAGAGTGGATCAACCAGTTTTGCTGCTGACAACCAAAACCAGCTGATCACATGGTCAAGAAGGACCATCAGCCTAACAATGGATCATTAGCACCTGATGGCTGTTTACTGTTCACAGAGGGCTGAGTGATACCAGCAATCACAGCATTGTAAGAGGGGGACAGTTGAACCCGGAGGCCTCCACCCTGTTTAATGATGGACGGTTTCTTTTCACAAAGATGACCTCCTTTACTCCTCTCTCAAACCATTGTTCCTCTCTGTCCAGGATGTGAACATCTTCATCCCTGAAAGAGTGACCGCTGGCCTGGAGATGAGTGTAGACCGCAGAATCCTGGCCTGATGATGTTGATCTTCTGTGCTGGGACATCCTTTTGGCCAGTGGCTGTTTAGTTTCCCCGATGTAAGACTGATCACCCTCCTGACACTGAACAGCATACACAACATTACTCTGTTTGTGCCGGGGGACTGGATCTTTGGGATCTGAAGACTGAGCTGAATACAGCACCTCAGACTGAGGAAATCTTTCGGATGAAAGACGAAACGTTTCTAGATTTTTTTGTTGTTTTGCTTTGTTTTGTTTTTTTTAATGTCCAGAGGACCAGATTTAACTTTTTTAGATTTCAAGTCTTTATTTCTTGTAATTTTGTTCATTAGGTCTTTCAAATAATGAAAACGCAAAACTCAGTGTCTCTGAAAATTAGAATATTGTGATAAAGTTCCATATCGGAAACGCATGCACAGACCAATCCTAGATATGAGCTGCAAATGTCACTTTCCTTATGTCCAGCTACTTCTGAACCAGAGATATCAGAAGCGTCTTACCTTCTGAGGAGTCAAAGAACTGGACTGTCTCTCAGTGGTCCAATGTCCTCTTTTCAGATGAAAGTAAATTTTCACGTCATTTAGAAATCAAGGTCCCAGAGTCTGGAGGATAGTGATGTAGCGTTCATCCTTCCAAGAACCTTAACAACGACAAATGTCCTCAGAGACACTAGGGGGCCGTTTACACAGCATGTATTTTGAGTGAATCCGCTCCTTTCTCTCTGTGGTTCTGCTGATCATTTACTCGACACCAGTGGCCCCCCTCTTTGAATCCTGAGGTTTCTGAACCCACCTTCCAGAGTGGAGGTTTTTCTCTGACCCCCCGCTGATAATGTAAACATCTCCCACTGAGGCTTTGTGTTAAACCACATGCGCACACGCACGCGTGGACAGACACTATATTTCTATCAACATGGCGGCGGATACAGTGCTTTCAGAACCTCGACTGATGGAATATATTTTAATCTCGTAGTTAATCTACGTCAGATTCCAGGTGCTGTGACCAACATCTGTGTTGGAAGAGACACAATCTGATCCAGTTCTAATATCACTGTTTATAGAACGAGGCACGTGCACACGTCGCGCTGCACTATAACATAAATGTGCTAAATAACAACAGTTTAATAATAATAAACAGTATTTATCTTTAGTTTGAAATATAATGAAGCTCTGAGCTAAATGAAGCTATCTGGACATTATGTAATTCAAATTTAAAATGATGCTAAACATATAACGTGAACACTAAAGTTGAAAATGAAGACATCAGGTTTAATTTTTATTTATTTATTCAACACCACAAACTGTATGTCACATAAACACTGATAAATAAACTGAACACACTATTAAAAACAAGTTAACTGTAAACTACATTAATGAACTGGACTCTTGTTTTCATCCTGGAAGTCCCACGTTGTCCATCTGGCTCGTTCAGGCTGTCACTCCTTTGATTAATGCAGCTTTAAATATTAACTGGATTTAATAAAACAACTGAGGGGAATTTTAAATAAATAGTTCATCAACATCTCTCTCTCTTCGACGTCCTCCTGCAGTTCATCTGGGCCGAGCCTCGTTCAGAACCGGTCCGCCTGGTGGAGGACAGCTCCTTCTTCTTTCAGGAAAAATAAAAATAAAAACTCAGTTGGTTGTTGTGTGATCAAAGTAAACACAAGCAAACATTATTAAGAATGTTGATTTACCTGCTGTACAGCTACTGATTATCACGGAGTAAAGTCCAACATGATCATTGTCGATTCGGTTCTGGTCCACTCAGCGACCGGTGTGGAGCTGTTAGACGAAGCGGTCCCGCTTGGCGTCAACTCTGTCGACTCTCATCCAAAATCCAGCTTTAACTTGTTGTTAAGATGTTGTTAGCTGAGCTTTTAGCCCAGAGGAAAGGAGCGTGCCGAGGCAGCACACATGCACATTAGGTGAAGGTACAAAATTCACAGCGCCATCTAACGACCCGGCATGGTAACTACAGCGGATTCAGGAGGGTGGGGGGGATTCCTCCAGATGCATGTAAACCCAAAATCCTACCGCGTCAACGCAGATCTTTTCCTCTAATTAACATACGAAAAAACCCACGTTTCCCCCCATCATGTCCGTGTAAATAGGGTCTAGGTCTATCCTATCCCCTCCCTTTCTGAAGACAGATTCTTGCATTCTGTCTTAACACAGGAAGCTTCTTTCATCCCTTTTCAGTTCAGTTTATTTATATAGCGCCATATCACAACAAAATTGTCTCAAAGTTGATCAGCAGCTGAGCTGAGCAGATGGAATGAGTGGTCATTTTCCACATAGCAGAGGGCAGCTGAAAGGAGACTCGCTGAGAAGCAGCTATGATGGAAGCCATGGGTCCTGGTGAAGAGATGGAGAGAAAGTCCTAAAACTTCTAACACCTGAGGAGTGATGCACACTGCTGGATGAGACGTAGTCTCGAGAAGAAACATCCCTTTTTGGGTGAAAACGTGAACCTCCTGCCTCAAGGTCATTGCATCTGCCGTGTTAATGAGAATGGACATCTCCGCGGTAGAACGAAAGCATCTTCCTTCTGATGAGAGAACCACTCTACGTGCCAACTCTGTTTAGATAATCTAATTCACAAATCTGAGATAAACTTATCTAAATTTTAACGTTAAGAGCTAAGAACCTTAGTCCAAATTGAATCAAAACTCATTCTCAAAGTCTTCAGATTTACGTAATTTACTTTATAAAATAATACCGTTGGTTGTTCATTTATATTCCATATTTGCCGTAAGTTTCATGTTGTTATTATTCAAACTGACAATAAACGTTACAGAATTGTATTTAAATTACGGATTCTTCATGTTTTTCTCCGAAGGACAGGAATTAAATTCGCTATAAGGATTCACATGTTTATATATGTTTGAGATGAGGCCGGTCCAGGTTACGTGAACGTAAATACCTGTTAAAGGGTGCCTGGACCAGAAGTCCTATATTCTATACATACAGTAAATTCTTACAGTGGAGAGGTCCAGAATCCTAATTGCTTGAAGTTCAGTGTGAAGTTTCTACAGTTGGTGATGTTGGGGTGTCATGTTGGTCCACTGGGTTTTCTGAAGTCCTCATTCATCAGCAGCACACATTGCAGAAACCATTAGTTCCTCTGCTCAAGATGGGACACCTGTTTTAAATTTGCCAGTGAACATCTTAATGATTCAGAGAAGGCTTTAAAGAAGGCCTTTTGGGAAGAATATGATCTTTACAGTCTTTACAGAGATGAAAACATTATTGCTTTGGACTGGGGTTTTTTGCTACAGTTACAACATTGACAGGCCAATGAATGGAGCCGAGTGCTGTAAATTTAAGGGGAGAGGTAATCCATCAGCCCAGAACAGTGAAGATAGGTTGTAGATAGGTCTTCAGAAATGACAGTGATTCAAAACGTACTGCCAAGAGAATGCACATTAAAGTCATGGAGTGACCTAACCAGTCTCCAGACCTCAATCCTGTAGAGAATCTGTGGAGGGAGTCGAAGCTTTGACTTTCCAAGTGGGAAGGATTTGGGGAGTTTGTAGAAAGTGGAGTGGGCCTAAACACCTCCTAAGATGTGCAAACCTGCTGAACCAGCTACAAGAACCATCTTACTGCTGTACTGCCAACAAGGATTTCTCCTTCAAGTCTTGATTTGTTTGGGGATCAAACATGTTTTGTCTCAGTAACATACAAATCAGTTTGTGACTTGTATATTGTGTTACTTGATTTTTTAAATTCTATTATATTAAATCACAGCAGAGAGGTTCTGCTTCGGTGACCTCAGGATTCCTTCTCTGCTATTTGCAAATGATGTGGTCCTGTTGGCGTCATCATGCTGTAATCTTCAGCTCTCACTGGTGTGGTTTGCAGCCGAGTGTGAAGCGGATGGGATGAGAATCAGCACCTCCAAATCTGAGGCCATGGTCCTCAGTCTGAAAAGCTCTCTTTGGGTCGAGGGTGAGGTTCTGTCTCAACTGGAGGAGTTCAAGTATCTCAAGGTTTTGTTCATGAGCGAGGGAAGAATGGAGCGTGAGACTGACATACAGAGAGGTGCAGCGTCTGCAGTAGTACGGACTCTGTGCCAGTCCATTGTGGTGAAGAGGGAACTTAGCTTTAAGGCAAAGCTCTCTGTTTACCAGTTGGTCTATGTTCCTACCCTCACCTGTGGTAATGAACTAGGTAGTGACTGAAAGATTGTGATCGTGGATACAGGAGGTTGAAATGAGTTTCCTCTGCAGGGTAGCTGGACTCTCCCTTAGAGATAGGGTGAGAAGTTCAGTTATCAGGAGAGACTCGGAGTAGAACTGCTGCTCCTCCACATCGAGAGGAGCTAATTGAGGTGGTTTGGGCATCTGGTAAGGATGCTCCCTGGGCGCCTCTCTAGAGAGGTGCTTCAGACATGTCTGACTGGGAGGAGACCCCGAGGAAGACCCAGGACCCATGTCTCTCGGTTGGCCTGGGAACACTTTGGAGTGTGACGTCACGTGCGTTGCAGTAAGGCCGCACTGACAGGAGCTGCACTTCGACTTAATCTTTTTTTGTTCCTGTTGTTTTTGTTTTAACTTTTTTGCACCTACACTGTACACCCACACTACGGGTATGACTGCGACACACTTTTGGAGTTTTGTGTGTTTTGTGCCTTGCTATCCTGCCATAGTGATTGAGTTCCCGGCACCCTTCCCACCTCTGGCTCAGGCTCTGGCCTGTCATGGCGGCAGTCTCCATTATCCTCCATCTGCCTGCATGGACCAAACTCTCAGGAAAACCTTGGATGTTCTCTGTCTGCCAGACCCGGTTCTAGAGGGCAGTCTTGGAGGGCAGTTGCTGCAGTCATTATTATCATCAAGCTGCTAACAGGACTTGCTAACACTGCCAGCAAGACCACGCCGCTAACTGAACCACACTGTTGATGTATTTCTTTTTCACTTTTGGCGCTTTGTTTTTATATCTTTGCTGCATGCTTTGATATTTCTTGTTGTTTTTTGTTTTTGTTTTTTTAACGAGTCAAGTGGTTCTTCTCGTCCTCAGCATTTCTGTGCATTGTTGACCTTGTGTTGATTTGCATATGACAAACAAACCAAACCTGAATCCTGCCAGAAAAGCTGAAAGCAGTGTCTGTGGAAAGAGATGTCTGGACCTCCCTGTTCAAGCTGCTGCCCCTGAGACCTGACTTCAGAACTAGTGGAAGAATGTGAATTGATTAAAATCACAAAAAATGAACACTGTTCATTTCTTTCTAAGTGGGTAAACTTGAAAAACCAGCAGGGACTCAAATATTTGCGCTCTGTATCACTTTATAGGAACAATGCTGTGGCTTTGACAAGGTTGGAGAATATTTCTGAGGCATGCTGTCTTGTATGATACCTAAATAACAGACATCAGTAAGAAGCTGAAAAACAATCATTAAAGTCTGTTAGATTATTTTGCATTTGATAAAAATAGAAAAAATGTCATACACAGAATTTGTAGTTTAGTAATTAAAACTTATAAAAGCACTGGTGAGGTGAAGACAAGCTTACACAATTCATTCAGAAACAAAGAGCCAGTTTTATGTCACAAAAATCATTTGTAAAATAAAGTTTTGTCCTTCCATAAATGGGACAACTTGTTTTGCATTGCATCAATCCTGTTTGAAGGATTGATTTCAGACAGTTTTCTTATTGGCTCTAACCCAGATGCTCCGAGTCAATTTGCTGACTCATCACAGGAACAAAAACACATTTTTCCAGCTCAGATGAACAACACAGCATGTTGCTGACGTTTCACGCCACCCTCTGTCCTGAGGGGCCGGCACTCCCATTGTGCGTCTGTGTGGGGTTGTCAGGAAGTTTGGTATCGAGCTAAGCTTCCTTCCTGTTTGGCCTGGACTGCTGCCACCACACTGGTCTGATTGACACCAAGTCCTCTCTGAGCTGCGTTCAGTCCCACTGCAGGATGTCTGCAGGATTGCTCATTGAGCCGGAGCTTTCTTCTGTCATCATGTCACCAAGAATCAGAAAACCTCCTCTTGGCCAAATATCTTATTATTGTGTGGTATTTTCATGGGCGGCTGTGGCTGAGTGGTTAGAGCAGTCGTGCTCCAATGCAAGAGTTGGGGGTTCAAATCCACCAGCAGTCACATGTCGAAGTGTCTCAGGGCAAGACACTGAACCCCTCATAGCCTCCGGTGTGTGTCTCATCAGTGTCTGAATGTGATGAAGCACTAATTAGTCTCATTAGAATGATTTGTTCAATTATCTTTGTAGAGATCTAGTATAGAGCTGTATGAATGGGTAAATGAGGCACAGATTGAAGTGGAAAGAGCTTTGAGTATCTGTAAGATAGAAAGGTGCTATATCAGTACAGTCCAATTACCATATGTATTACTGTAAATATTCAGTGATATTTTTCACAGCAAGAAGCCTATTCATTTATGTTCCAAATGCATAATTAAGAGTTCCCCTTCACTGACCAGAACTTACCGAGGAAGGACCGTTTTGTAGGAGTTGTGTTTGCAGCAGATAAGTAGAAGAGCATGACACTTCCTCCTGCTGCAGAGAAACAAGCCGTCGCACTCAGACACAGAGTTGTGAGTCACGCTGATATTTAAAATGATTTTCACCTCTTACTGAACAAATGTTCCCCATTATTAGAGGAGTAGGATTGAAATAGCAGCAGTCATTTGTGCTCCAGTTGATGTGTTGGTAGATGAAGCGGACAAACTGGTCTGACGGAGATGTGAGCTCAATTGCTGCTGTCACTTCAGGATCTGATGGTGTTTGATGGCAGTGATGGAAGAAATACTCAAATCCTTTACTTTATGCACTTATAAATACGTACTGACAATAGATTGTGACATTTGCATATCTTAATTATGTCTGTTTGCAATTTATACTTTTTTTTTTTTGCATGCAATCAGTCATAATTTGGTTTAATTGGTCAATACTCCCAACATTGTCTCACAATTTTCCCACTTTCGAACACATGAAAACTGAATTATCAATCAGTCAATCAACTTTATTTCTATAGCACATTAAAAACCACAAGGGTAGCCAAAATGCTGTAGTATGACATATGCAGGATATATTCATACTTTTCGCGAGTTCTTCATTTTTCTGACTGTGTAAATGTCGTGCGTTGAGTTTAACAGAAAAGTAACGAGAGACGTTATTTACCTTTGACCCATCAAAATGAATGCGGTCATTTATTTGCAGAATCAAAGTTTAACATCAAACATTTACATTAATTTGGCAAAATATGAAAACAATAACATGGCTAGTTTCACAGGAAGTGGGACAATACGGCGATTGTCCTCACTTTTCAGCAGAAACAGCAGACATCAATCACACGGCGGTGATTGAGAACTTTGCTTCAGATATTTCTAAAATATCTGTAATGATTTTAGGAGAAAGGAGAGTTTAAGATGGAAAATGGAGATTTATCTTACAGAGAGATGTGTGAGGGAATTTATCTGTTTGACCAGAAACGTGCACGCTCCTTCAGTTCTTAGCTTGGTCACGGTACGCTTGGTCGAAGTAGAACTTTTACCTGGTTGACGATAGGTCAGCGTCGGTATAGAATCCTTCCTTTGACTTTTTCAGCGTCTCCGTTGAGAGCAGCTAAAATACTTCGAGAGTCGTGCGAGGTTATCCAAACAGAAGTTATAATCCCCAAAATCGTCCCTGCATCCTGCATTCAAGAAGCATTCTGGACGCCTGCGTTAGCATCCAAGAACTCTGAACTCTTTAACTCTCTTCAGAGAGTTAAAGT
Organism: Nematolebias whitei; assembly: GCF_014905685.2. NCBI lineage: Eukaryota > Metazoa > Chordata > Actinopteri > Cyprinodontiformes > Rivulidae > Nematolebias > Nematolebias whitei. The sequence goes on along the minus strand of NC_056500.1, from coordinate 54,814,186 downwards.
CTGGAACTCTTCTCCAGGAAAAACTTTCAAGCTCTGAAAACTCCCATGTTGAACTCATTCCTGAGCGCAACAGCTAGACTGGGAAGTTGCCACATTTAAATGGGTCGACTTCCGGGTCATTTGAGAGCTTTTTGATTGGTCGATGGACCAGATCAGAGGTGTGGTTTGTGATGTAAGGTGTTATCAAAGTCAAGGGCAGAGAATGAGATTGTTTAAAACAGACAGAAAGATTATTGGAGAAAACCAGACTTCGTGGAGTCAAACTCTCCTGTATCTTCTGTGAAAGTTAAACATGACATTTCTTCTCGGTAAACATTTTAGTTGACCGAAACTCGACCTTTAACATACTTACAAATTTGCTCATTGAAGACAGAAAAATCAAGAAATGCATATTACCCTGATTTCTTCTTTGAATGAGGAATAAAAATCATTACTTACTGTTTATGTAAAATAAAAATGAGTAGTTCTCTTCAACCTGTAAACATTGAGTGAACTAACACAATTTGATTATCAAACAATTGTAAAATAGTAATGATCATAGAGAATTGTCTTTTCTACTTGATTAATTCAAGAAA
>NC_056500.1:54810737-54813511 GCF_014905685.2 Nematolebias whitei | reverse complement strand
AAGAAAGTCTCCAGATGGCTCAAACTGTATTTCTGGATGCAGATCAAAAAAATAACAGTCTCTGTTCATCTGGTCAGTTTTGACATAGGCCTAGTCCACTACAATGCTGTACAATAAGACAAAAAGACAGATTAATTAAGACAATAAAAACATATGAAGCATACACAAAGAAACATAAAAACATACACATACCAATTTCACGGCAGGTGTGTTAAGATGCCATAAAATATGAGATCACGTGTTAAAAGCCAAAGAATAACTGTGTTTTTAGAAGAGATTTAAAAACAGGAAGAGAGGAGGCCTGTCTGACACTCAAGGGTAAATTGTTCCATAACTTGGGAGCAACAACAGCAAAAGCTCTGTCACCTCTGAGCTTCAGCCTTTAGGGACTGTCAGCAGCAGCTGATCAGCTGATCATAGGGATCGGGGTGGACAGTAAGGCTGAAGCAGCTCAGACAGATATGGTGGGGCAAGGTTGTTCAAGCATTTAAAAACAAACAGCAAAAGCTTAAAATTAATTCTGTAGTGCACAGGGAGCCAACGAAGGGACGCCAGGATGGGAGTAATATGCTCGCGCCTACGAGCCTGAGTTAACAGGCGAGCAGCAGAGTTCTGCACAAGCTGCAGACGGGCAGGAGAGGTCTAATGCCTGCATACAGCGCATTACAGTAGTCAAGACGAGCTGTGATAAAAGCATGGATTAATTTCTCCAAGCCAGGTCTTGCTAGGATTGGTTTCACTTTTGCTATTTGGCGGAGCTGATAAAAACTTTTCTGAACAACACTGCTGATCTGTTTTTCAAATTTAAAATCAGACTCAAACTTCACCCCCAGATTGGTGACACAGTCCCTGAAATAAATGACATTGAGCCAAGATCTATGCTGGGAGAGGGACAGCAACTCGGTCCAAACATCATAACTTCAGTCTTGTTCTCATTTAGACTAAGGAAGTTAAGAGAGAACCATGTCTTAACATCATTAAGGCAGTGTGTAAGTTGTTGAACTGTGTTGTTTTGTGCCAGGGGAAATAGATCTGCAATCATCAGCATAGAAGTGAAATGAAATGCCATGTTTCCTGAAAATAGAGCCAAGGGGGAGTAAGTAAAGAGCAAATAAAAGAGGGCCAAGGATTGAGCCCTGGGGGACCCCATGTGGAAGAGGTGCAGTGGAAGATATAAAATTGTCCATTTTTACGCAGAAACTCCATCCATCCACCCATCCATCATCTTTTACACGCTTCTTCCATTTTGGGTCACGGGGGTCGCCGGTGCCCATGTCCAGCAATCACTGTGTGAGGGGCGGGGTACACCCTGGACAGGTCGCAAGTCCATCACAGGGACACATAGAGACAAACGAGACAAACAACCATTCACTCTCTCACTCACACCTAGGGACAATTTAGAGTTACCAATCAGCCTAACATGCATGTTTTTGGTCTGTGGGAGGAAACCGGAGTACCCGGAGAAAACCCACGCATGCACGGAGAGAACATGCAAACTCAACCCAGAAAGGCTCCCGGGCCGGGATTTCCACCAGGGACCCGCTCACTGAGAGGCAGCAGCTCTACCAGTTGCGCCACCGTGCTGCCCTACGCAGAAACTCCTATTGATTAAATGTGACCGAAACCAATTGAGGGCGACACCCCTGACGCCCACACAGTGCTCAAGATGAGAGATTAAAATCTTATGATCAACAGTGTCAAATGCAGCAGACAAATCTAAGAGCACTAAAACAACAAACTTTCTGGAATCTGTGGACAAGAATATATCATTTGAAACCCTCAGAAGTGCACTCTCTGTACTGTGGCGGGCTTTAAACCCAGACTGAAACGGCTCAGTGATACCATTGTCCTCTAAAAATGGTAACAACTGGATGTAGACAAGCTTCTCTAATATTTTAGAAATAAATGGAAGATTAGAGATAGGCCTGAAATTGGAGCAAAGAGAGTGGTCAAGGAAGGCCTGTTTTTTTTTTACGTAGGTTGTGTACAAATGTATGCTTAAAAGACTCAGGTACTATACCAGAGGAAAGCCTGCCTTTAATACTCTGGAGTACACTTTGTCCAATAGTAGCAAATAGAGCTTTGGAACATACGTCACTGTGTTTAGGGCGTGTGGGGCGTTCCCATCTCGACCACCATTTTTTTAGTCCTCAGAAAAATAAAAAAACAAACTCCGGTGTTTGTCTATGGTGTCACCGCTGTATCCTCCTTCATAACTCTGTAAAGCAGCTCAAAGCAACGTGGACTGTATCGTGACAAACTTCTCCCAGATGACAAAAAAGGGTACATGGAAAAAATTGTTAAAATTGGAAATGTTGCCCCTTTGAAAAAATAAAAAAAGGAGCAGAGACCCGGAGTAATATTTGCCTCCACTGACATCCCCAGCAGACCTGGTGTGTGTCACCACAAATCATTTAAAGATTACAAGTTACTGGGAGCACTGGTCCAATCTATGAAGAGCTGGGTGGATGATTTGGACATTTTTAAAACCCCGGATTGTGAATATGTTGTGGTTTGAACAAAGGTACGTTGTTCTTGGCTCCTTAATTTTACATAAATTATTAATGTACACTATTTTAGAATCAATCAACCTTCTGTATGTTGTATTAATAAACTGTGAACACGTGATTTTTAAAGTATGTTTTTAACTGATTTACAAAGCTCCAAGTTGAAATGATTAATTACCTTATTGTTAATGACTTGAGCTCATCTAATAACATGTAGACTTCAAATCTTGATTAGATTACTTTATTATATATATACATACACACACA
>NC_056500.1:54809217-54810637 GCF_014905685.2 Nematolebias whitei | reverse complement strand
GTGCTCACATGTAAATATACCAGTTAACTATACTGGTTCTTACATGTGAGGGTGAAGAGGTGACTCTTCTTAACATTGTGTCTGTGTCTGTGTCAGTGTGTGTGTGCGTGTGTGTGTGTCAGTGTGTGTGTGTGTCTGTGTGTGTGTCCTTGTTTATGCTACTTTGTGAGGCCCATTTTTCCAACTTATACTACATTGTGAGGACCAACTGCTCCTTATGGGGCCCAAAGCCCGGGCCCCATAAGAAGAAGTCCCGTTGGTGGGTTAGGGGCTAGGTTTAGGACTAAGGTGTGAATTGAGGATGTGTTAGGTTTAGGGATAGGTATGTACTGGTAATGGTTAGGTTATGGATAAAGGTCATGGTTAGGCTATAGAAATGAATGAAAAATGAATGGAAGTCAATGCAAAGGCCCCATAAAGATAGCAAAACAAACCTGTGTGTGTGTGTCAGTGTGTGTGTGTGTGTGTCTGTGTCAGTGTGTGTGTGTGTGTGTGCGTGTGTGTGTCAGTGTGTGTGTGTGTGTGCTGTAGTTTAGTGAACATGTGTTCTAGTGTGGTTGTAAATCTGATGCTAATGAAACGTGCACATGCTGCTACTGATATATGTGAAATGTAGATTGCAGAAAAAATATATATATTTGCTGAACTCATTGTTTGAAATATATTTACAGTTGAATAAAAACATAAGTGGTTGTTTTTTTTTTTCTCATTTAATAAAAATTCATGTTGTAAACAATCATGAAACATTTGATTCATCACTTCATGGAACATGTAAACTTGATGAACTTGATCATATTTGTAGTAAACATTTGATGTATTAACATGTTTCAGGTAAGAAATAAACATGTAATGAAACAGATCTTATTTTGAAGTAAACATTTTATGTAATTAAATGTGTTTAGTAACAAACACGATGAACATTGTGTGAGGTAAAACATTTCATAGAAAGTTGCTACACAAATGTTCAAATATAAATTAACAGCATGATTTACATATTTCTGTCTCCTTGAAGCTGCAGCACAAACGTGCTCTGAGAAATATGTTTAAGAAGCTTCGTGCTTTCTGGAGACGAGCTTCACACAGTTCCTGTTCTGGAGACACACGGACCACAGCCACGTCTTTCTGAGTCCACACAAGCTCACAGAGGTTTGATGATGGACCTGTGCAGAGTATGGATGATGTTTCTTCAGGTGAACTTCACCACCTGCCTCCACGACCTGCTGGATGCTGCATGTTTGTAAGGAAACTTTCTCCAGGCAGCAGCATCACACATGGAGTTCATCAGGAGATGATCCAAGTTCAGGGAAGTTGGTGTTTATCATGAAACCACATTTAACTTTTAGATTTTTCTACTGCTAGCTGTAATTTTAATGTAGGCCTTTGGAGCATCATCCTCATGATTCACACTCCATTTTGTTTG
>NC_056500.1:54806420-54809117 GCF_014905685.2 Nematolebias whitei | reverse complement strand
GAGCAAGTGGCTGTATAAAAAGTGCAAAGAGAATTGGGCTCAGAGGGCATCGTTGTCGGCATCCTCGTTCCAGAGGGAATGTGCCTGAAAGGCCGCCGTTTATTTTGATCTGGGCTACTGGTGAATTGTATATTGATTTTAAACAACTTATGATTGTATTATTAAAGCCAAACCGCTGTAGAACCAGATATAAGTATTCCCATCGTACAGAATCAAAGGCTTTTTCCACATCAAAGCTGATTGTTAAAGAGTTCAAATTATTTCTGCTCATAACGTCGAACAAGTGTAACGCTCGCCTCACGTTATCCTGTGGACGTCTATTTTTAATAAATCCTGTCTGGTCTGTATCAATTAGTTCGGGGATAATATTTTCTAGTCTACTGACAATTATTGAAGTGAATATTTTATAATCAGTGTTCAAATGGGCCGGTATGAGCTACACTCACTTTTATCCGTTCCTGGTTTTGGTATAACGGATATTATCGCTCGTTTCCAGGATGGTGGAATCTCACCCCCTTTAAGCACGTGATTAAAACATTTTAACAGCAAAGGTGTTACAGGCTTCCTAAAAATGTTACACCATTCAGCTGGTAATCCGTCTCCACCTGGTGACTTACTTGCTTTCAGTTTTGAGAAGGCTTTATTGACCTCTGCTGGTGTTATATCTGCAGTTATCCACTTATTTTGTTCCACGCCAATTGAGGGGAGATCCAAAGAGTATAGAAACTGCCTTACTGAGGGAAGCTCGGTTAATTCGGGCTGACTATATGATTTCCTGTAATATATTTCAAATGATTTATGTATTTCGTCTGGGGAGAAACACATCTGGTTGGAAATGGGATTTTTAATTTTAAAGATGGATCTGTCTAGTTGTTGTTTTAGTTGCCAGGCTAATATTTTTTTTGCTCGAGGTCCATTTTCATAATAAGTTTGTTTAATATATTTGAGTTTAAGTATCACCTTATCGTTGAGTTTCCTATTTAGGTCCATTTTTATTGCAGCAATCTGCTGTAATAGAGTAGGGTCTTTGGTTTCAACATGCTTCTGCTCTAAAATGTTTAGTTGTTTAGTCAAGTCATTGAATTGCTCAGATTTGTGCAGCAGTTTTCTATGAAATGTTTTACCTCACACAATGTTCATCATGTTTGTTACTAGAAACGTTTAATTACATAAAATGTTTACTTCAAAATAAGATCTGTTTCATTACATGTTTATTTCTTACCTGAAACATGTTAAAACATCAAATATTTATTACAAATATGATCAAGTTCATCGTGTTTACATGTTCCCTGAAGTGATGAATCAAATGTTTCATAAATGTTTACCACATGAGTTTTTATTACATGAGAAAAAACAAACACTTATATATTATTCAAATGTAAAAATATTTCAAAACAATGAGTTCAGCAAATATATTTATTTTTCCAATCTACATTTTACATATTTCAGAATTGCAGTGTCATATTAACATGTGCAAGTTTCATTAGCATTAGGTTTTACAACCACACTAGAACACATGTTCACTAAACTGTAGCACGCACGCACGCACGCACAATCCGTGTGTCACCTCTTCACCCTCACATGTAAGCAGCAACCTAACTGGTACAGTTCTGTGTTTCTCATGCCACCAGTCACTGTTTCCACATGAACTCTAAGGTGTGCTCGTGTGTGTTCAACATCCTGAGCATCACGTTCACATCTCCATTTAGTGACTGATGGGATTTGAACCTCAGCACATCGTTCATTTATACTTGTGTTGGATGTAACTGGGACCCTGTGTGCACAGTTTTGTTCCACCTCATGTACAACATGTGATGTGAATGACAATAAAGAACCTTGAGCTTGACTCCCTGTCTTTAATATCAAAGCCTCTGTTACAACACAACGTCCCCGGGTAATAATCTGGAGAGAAGACCACAGCTTCTGTTGTGAGCTTGTCTGATGGACGTCCATCCCTTGGACAGAAAAGAAAGACACAGGTCTTAGACAGAGTTTGATGTGACACCTTCAAAACATGCAGAACAGATGCATTAGTGTTAGTGGAACCATTGAAATTGTGAGTTTTTTAACGCTGGCAGAAAATACCTAACAGTGTTAAACAATGACAACAAGATGGCAAAGCAATGAAGTCCTGTATAATATTTAATTCTTTAAAAATTATTTGTCCAGCTGTTTTTGATTCAGCTCTGACCTGAGCTCCCTGTTCTCCTGTAACAGGTGGTTTATTTCTGCTCTTCTTTATTCACACATTGTATTTGTAGCTTTTAGCTGCTGCTTCATGTTCCTCCATCATCTGCAGCCTCACTGAGCTGCTCTCCTGGAGTTTCATCTGAAGGTTTGTCTTGAAGAGGACACATCACAACACACATCAGTATTACTACAGTAAAAGTGACAACACTAGAAACTTTAAACAGTTTATTTCACAATAACACAGATGTCCACTCTGTCTAAACTCAGACTAAGTTACATGAAAATATAAACCTGACCTAAACCAGGTTGACCCACTTCTATGAACATGAACTAAACATGAACTAAACATGAACTAAACATGAACTAAACATGAACTAAACATGAACTAAACATGAACTAAACATGAACTAAACATGAGAACACCCCGACAAAATCATGGCACAAATTTATGGCACGACACCAACAAACTGAATTTAGACACTCACCAGAATGTCTGGAACAAACTAG
>NC_056500.1:54793924-54806320 GCF_014905685.2 Nematolebias whitei | reverse complement strand
CAACAAACTGAATTTAGACACTCACCAGAATGTCTGGAACAAACTAGCAGGTCTCTTGGGAGCTGGAGAAAGTTACATGAGGACGTCTCACGTCTCCTTTTTGTTACGTCCGACACATGAGCTCCTCGTGTTGTTTCCTGGTGGAGAATCTATTAAAAAAGTCAGTTTTCAATCTTTTTACAATTCCAGTCGTGTGACCGGACATTACATCCATTAATGCAGCAATTTCGGACCATCGCTAAACTGTTTTAACCTACTTAGATTTAAAAAAAAAAGTCAGCGAGAACGCTTGTTTTCGACAGTTAATATGGAGGACTATAAAAATGGTGGATCCGGCCCCATCCTATCCCATCAGCCGCCGTGCCGCGGACAAGTGACGTCACGCTCTAAAGCTCTATACTTCCTTAAACAAACGAGGTGGGATGGAATCTGCAGTGGAACCAGAGAGCCTCATATGACCGTGTCCTCTAGAAAAGAGAAGGACACAGGCTCAAACTGATCAAAAATAAATGAGTAGTGTAAAGAAATAGAGGGATCATAGGAAGGCTGAGAAATACAAGCTCTGGTTGACACAATTTTATCAGTGAAGAAGTGGAGAAAACTTTCACAGACGTCATTGGAGGCATCAAAACCATCAGACTTGGGAGCATGGGGAACAGTATCTATGGTTTTGAACAGAACACTGGGGTTGTTACAGTTAGAAGAAATTATGCCTGAGAGATATTTGTTCTTCTCAGCTTTTACAGTCTTCTGATAGTGTGAGCAGACACAGACTGCAAAAAGTTAAGAGTCAATAACATTTCAAAAGCTCCTGGAGATCAGCTCTTCTGGGCAGCAGACGTGAATATTACAATCACCAAGAATGAGAACACGATCATATTTAGGCAGGATGTCGGCCAAAAATTCTGAAAAGTCATTAATAAAATCCTTATTGTGCTTGGGTGACCGATAGATGATGACGCACAAGACTACATGGGAGCGTCCGATTTCAGTGAGCAGTGTTCAAAACTTGTAAGAGGATTGCAGGCAAATCTGCTGGCATTTAAAATCGTTTTTAAAAGTTACTGTTATTCCTCCTCCTTTTTGACCCGACAGGCGTGGGAAATTCAAATAGTAGCAATCCGGTGGTGACAGTTCAATAAGAGCGGTGGGCTCACCGTTTCTCAGACACGTCTCCGTCACGCAGAGAAAATCCAGATCACGGGACATGAATAAATCCCTCAAGATGAAAGTTTTATTTGACAGTGATCTTGCATTAACAAGGCCAAACCTGGCAGGGGCCGGTGCATCCCAAGCTGCAGCTGTCTGTGGAGCCCGACGCAGGGCTCGTAGATGGCAGGGATCCACACCACGCCGACGAGGACGGGGAGAGCAGGGGCCGCGGGGGCGGACCACATCATCCGAACCAACGACACACACCAGCCAGCTGTCAGCAGGGTCCAGCGACCGCGGGCTCAGAAAGAGACCAGGTACCGCTCCATTTCTCCTCCAGGAGGCCACGGGAAATTGTGCCAAGAAAGTCTTAAACCTTAACAGTTGGCCGCTGCATTTACGCCGAGGGAGTGGAGTGTGGGTGTGGCAGAGGTGGACAGGTGTCCGACCGGGGAAGGAAAACGGCTGAAACGTTGTATGAACACCACATTCAGAGTCAATGTTCACTAAATCCTTGGAAGAGAGACGAAATCATGGTGATCATACACAAGCAGTGAACTGGCACTGGTGATAAAAACAAAAACAGCACGAACACAAACAACAAGAGACAGCAAGCCACACACACTAGTGCCATCTTATTAAAAAGAGTTCAAGCTGCCATGATGACTATGTCACTATTTTCAGAGTAAATTTGTTCAGCAAATCTTTTCTAGCACAATTCATTTGTCTCTTTGTGCCCCTGCGAAGGACTTGCAACCTGTCCAAGGTATCCCGCCTCTCACACAGTGTCTGCTGGATATGGACACCAGTGACCCTCACAATCTGCAACGGAAGAGATGGATGGATGGATGGATGGATGGATAGATGGATGGATGGATAGATAGATGGATGGATGGATGGATGGATGGATAGATGCATGGATGGATGGATGGATGGATGGATAGATGGATGGATGGATGGATAGATGGATGGATGGATAGATGGATGGATACATAGATGGATGGATGGATGGATGGATGGATGGATAGATGGATGGAATGATAGATGGATGGATGGATGGATGGATGGATGGATGGATGGATGGATGGATGGATGTTCGTTAGTTCAAAAATTCATCAGTATGAGAGCGAGGCCCTGCGTCTCATGAGGAACTAAAGAACCTTCACAGACTTTTTCAAGGGACAAATCACATGAGAATGTTTTTTGTGAATGCACAAAGTTTTTTCTTGTTTCAGCGTTGTATCCACAAAGAAACCAGACTTTAGGAACCCCACAACGTGTTTTTATGAAAACAGGTTCCAAAGTAAAAACAAAAACACTTGAAATGACATCCTTATGTTTTTGTGTGAATGGACAAAACGGAACTTTTTAAAAACAACGTCATAATCCCAGCTTTAATCCAACATAGAACTTGAAGATGTCCTCTTCTTCTTGTGTTTGCATTTTGCACCCATCTTTGCACATACTCTACACCTTGTGTCCAGTTTTTCATGTGGCAGCGTTGCAGCGTCAGTATAGTTACTACAGTTTTTGTTCTGTTTTGGGACATTTTTCAGTGACTGCATGTGAAGAGGTTTGTACAAACGGCTGTTTTTACAAGGCTACTTTTAGAAATGACAAATAAAAAGATTGCTTGAAAAATTGTTTGTGGGATATTTTGGGGACACCATTGCTAAATGCCATATGAGACCAACAGTTGCAGCCCAGTTAGATATTGGCTTCAGGGTCAAGATGTTGACTCTGTGATGTTGGATAAATCACACTTGACCTTGGTTCTCAACTCTTTTTTATCTTGCTTGTGTTCTTCTCAGGTGACTGAGGCGTGTGGAGCCAAGCATTTGGGTTACTTTGACACCCCTCAGTTCTACCTTGCCCTGAAGCTGCTCGCAGCCACGCAGGCTGGTCTGCCTGTTCGCCTGGAGAGCGTAACCGCCAGTAAGTGTGCTGCTCAGAGCGAAGGTGTTTTATGAGAGCCAAACGGGATCAGGAGATTATTTTAGCGTGGCAGGATTTCGCCCGATCTGCATGAAAAGGGAGTTGTGCTGGGAACAGCTTCATGGATTGGCCCAGTTTTTAAAAAAGGGCACAATTAGTCACGCCCCCACCAAAGAAACCCGTTTTCCCCGTAACACCTCTGATGGAGCTGGTTATGATTGAAAGTGTTCAGAGGTTAAAGATGCTCACACCCATTAATTCTCCTAGTCCTACTTTTATTGTCAATGCAGACCTTTACAAAACGAAAGCTTCTTTAAATACCTGCTGCCATGTTTATTGGTTTCAAGAAAGGTCGTCTGTCATACTGGACCTAAAGGTACCCTGATTATATTCTTTTAGGTCTACCTCTGCCCAGATTCGCTGGACTCAAGAGCGAGCCAGAGATGCGATATGCAGCAGCTCCTGCAGGCACAGATGGCCCGGGGGCTCTGTGTGGGTCGGGCCCTGGTTCTGCCGTGTGGACTCCAGCAGACAGGTTCACCTTCAGACACCTGGAGACTAACGCAGACAAAAAGGTGGAGTCTAATTAAACACAGCGTTCTATAAAACATGATGTGAACATTGTTTGGTCTCAGTTTCTGCCTCTGAGCTGTTATTGGACAAACGGTCCAGTACTGTGAACCTAAGGACAGCATGCACACGTCCTTGAAGGAAAGAGTAGTTTTATTAATAAGTTAAATGTTTAAAAATATTCTCATGACTTGTTTTTGCTTTTCATTGTTAATGAGCTGGTTATTTGTATTAACAAACAAAGGTTGAATGAAATGAAACTGAAATTGTTTCTAAATTGTCAGTACAAAATGGAGAATGGTCGTTTTAGAAGTTTCATTCTTTCTTTTTTTCAGAAACAGAAAACAAAACGTGTTTTCCTCTCGTTACTCTTCCAAAACGGGATCAAAGTATTGAATATAATAGAGAACCGAACGGTATCAGTTCTGTCACACTTGTTATTGATCCGATACTGAACCAGCATTACTATCAGTAACATTGATTACTGGACTGATTCACTCATCTCTACAACATGTCACTGCTAACATGCACACTTGAATACAGTGTAAGCTTAACTCTTTAGGTGCATGTGACAAGTATCTCTCTCTCTCTGAAGTTCAAATAAAGTAAAGAAACATCAGCTTCTTCTCTGCTGTCTGTGTCATTAGCCGTTGCAGCAACGCCCAGTTGACATGCAGGTGTTCTGCTTTGACATCACTTCCTGTTATTGCACACGTGGATACATGTCAACAACTGTTCATCTCAACGGCGTGAAATAATGCAAACCCTTACTGACTTTATCTTTCCAATTATTCATTTATGTCTATTGGGAAACTCTGCCAGAGGAACTTTTAAGTGTATGCGTAGAGGCTGCACACTGTTCTGCAGTGTGTGTAAAAATAAGCATGTGTCTGTCTGTGCTGACAGGAACCATGGTCCCCGCCTCGATCGCCGTGTAGCTCACCCCCTCACTCCCCGCACACCCCCCGCAGCTATCTGCACACCAAGCAGAGGAATGGAGTTGAGCCACAGACCAGTACGGCACTTTTCATTCATTCTGGATTGAACTTGTTGGAGCTCGCGGTCACTGGCTCCATCTTTGGCTCATGCTCACTTCTACATGCACAGCTTTCTCTTCTTCTGGCTGTAAATCTCTTGTTTCCTCAGATTACAGTTTGTACATGTGTAGCAGCAGTTTAGTCCTCTGACAGGATGATTTATTTGCTACTTTGAAGCATATGAAGGCGCATATTCTCCACGAGCAGACATTCAGCTGGAGCAGCACTTCTCTCCCAGCCGATACATGACCAATCCCACCGTGCTTCAGGTGCATGTGCTCATGTGAAGTAATTCAATCAGCTGATAAAGAAGCTGCCATTTGCCTCATTCCACATGTTTCTGTGTCTGCTCAGGCTCCGGCAGTAGAGAGGCTCAGCCAACAGAGTGCACTGGGTTATTGTGACGGTGACCCCTGGAGGATCACAGCCGAACAGCTGGAGTATTACACAAACCAATTCAAAAGCCTGCAGTCAGACCTGGGGGCCCTGATCCCGGGTATGGACACCCCCAGCACATGTTTATCACTGAAGATCACACAAACTCTTCCATCACTGTTGGTGTTCTTTTTAGGAGCTGTGGTGAAAAACTTCTTCACTAAATCCAAGCTCCCGATCCCAGAGCTGTCCCACATTTGGTCAGTGCTGACTCCTCTCTCCCTCGTTTGCTACGGGTTCAGTTGGGGGGGGGGGGGGGTGTTAAGATTAAAGGCTGACAGGAGCTGCAAAACTGACCAAGTACATGGTGTGTGATCTTCTCTACAGACAGAGGGATTTGGATTAAATTATTTGAAACCATAGAATATAGATTATTATTTTAAATGTATAAACTTGAAACTTTGAATTCTGATAAACATCATTTATCTTTTTGTTTGTTTTAGTCTTAACAAGAGACATTTATGTCTGTAAGCTAAATGTGAAGCTAATGTTCACATTTTTAGCTTACAGCTTGTTAGCGTAGCTTAGTACTAAAAGTTTCCTTAATTCACTTGTTTTGTTGAATGTCCAGAGGACCAGATTGAACTTTTTTACATTTTTCTACCTGGATTATTGGCATGAATCAGGATATCTTTAATTCAGGTCACATAAAGTCCACGACAGCAATTAATTTTATTATAATTTTGTCTTTATTAACATTAAAGACAGAGTACAAACATTTTGTATGTTTTACTTTTTTCGTTTCAGTCTTTAAGCCACAGAAACATTTACAACTCACAACTCAGATTTTAAACACAACACAATTTTCGTGTCGATTTATATGAAACTCTGCGCTTTCCTGTTTTCATGAGTTTATCCTTAAGGAAAAAAATGATAGAACTGATGTTTGAATTTTCAATATGAAGCTATAACCAACTATTTTTGGAAGAAAATGTCAAACAGCTGAAAAACCAAACCCGTCTCTGTTCGCTCTTCACCTGACTCATGAGCTAACAGCTAGTCTGAGCAGCACCACGCTTTACTTTCATCTTTAAGTTTAACTCGTGATTCACTTTTATCAAGGGAGTTGAGTGATGTGGATAGAGACGGCGCGCTGACGTTCACCGAGTTCTGCATCGCTTTTCACTTGATCGTGGCACGCAAAAATGGCTACCCTCTCCCTGACAGCCTTCCTCCAACGCTGCAGCCGGGCTTCATGCAGCACGAAGAGGAGATACCGTACACTCCCAACGTAAGACAGACACACCTGTGACCATGTTGGTTTAAATCAAGTTGTACTGAAGTCCTGATGCAGCTCTTCTAACTGCTTTTCCAGCAGAGCGCGGAGCCTTTGATCGTTTTTAAGGATACAGAGCCAAGGCCTTGTCAGATGGTGAGACAAACAGTTGATGTGAAGTGATGCCTGCAGAGGGCGCTCACGAGCTGACTATGAAACAGTCCTGAACTGGGGTCCCATTAGGTTGTTGACTTCCTGAAACGCTTCCACTTTTAATGGTCTGCAATGTGATTTTGTTCAGGAGCGAAGCTTTGCAGAGCGGCTCCAGCTGAGCTCAAGCGCAAGCAAACACCTGCATGAACAGTCCATTAAAGAAGGTAAATAATCTGGCTAAAACAAGCTTCTTACGATCAGTCCAACATGTGGCTGAACTATGATCTCCAAGGATGTTTGAAAAGGGTTTCTTCTCCTAAAGTCACTAACCAGTAAAGTTTGTGCACACACTTATACAATGTACATTTTTCATATTTCAAGATGGAAGGTGTGAATGTCTAAAAAACATCAATGGAAGCAACAAGAGAGGAGGGGCCAGTTTTTATAGCGCTGAATCAAAACGAATCTGTGCATCATCCCGTCGTCGTGTTCTTGACTCGACCAGGGCTTTGTGTGTGTGTGTGCACGTGTGTGTGTGCGCACGTGTGTGTGTGCGCACGTGTGTGTGCGCGTGTGTGCACGCAGATTTAAGCTTGGCCTCGTCTCCAAACACTCTGCAGCTGGGCGTGTTTCCCCAGAGGCCAGGTGAAAATGAAACTCCTTTTGTTTTGTGGGAAACACCAAGAGCTGTCTGTTCCTGCTCACATGTGCAGGTTCAGACTCTAGACTGAAACACTTTGCTTTTTACATAGAAAATAATTTGTTAAATAAAGTTGTTTAGCATTGTTTTTATTTTACAAGCACATTTAATGCTTGGACTCCAGTTTCCTCCCGCAGACCAAAAACATGCATGTTAGGCTGATTGGTAACTCTAAACTGTCCCTAGGTGAGAGAGAGAGTGAATGGTTGTTTGTCTCTATGTGTCCCCGTGATGGACTGGAGACCTGTCCAGGGTGTCCCCCGCCCCTCGCACAGTGATTGCTGGACATGGGCACCAACGACCCCCATGACCCAAAATGGAAGAAGAGAGTAAAAGATGATGGATGGATGGATTTAATGCTTGGGGCTTGTTGTTAGAAAAATAACAAGTGATATTAATGTGTTGTGTTAATTGAGCTGTCCAACCCAAATAAAATCCCAACTACAGGGAAGTGGTTGTTTCTCATGTTTAACCCCTCTGTAGCCGGACACTTTTCGTTCAAGGTTTTGTTTTTCTGCAGATCTGCCTCACGACGCAGACTCACAGATGAAGATGAAAACTAGACCGAGGTGACCAACGGAGGCCTTTGTTTGAACAGAAACAGAATATCGTGCTCTCCTAACAGCACGTTAAGCAGCATTATATTTGTTCTTCAGGTCTTACTCCAGCACGTCTATCAAAGACGCCATGAAGAAGGCAGAGGAGCCCCCCACCCCGCCTCCTCGCCCACAGAAAACCCACTCCAGGGCTTCATCGCTGGACCTCAACAAACTCCTCCAGCAAGGTTCTCCAGGTACGATCCACACCTGGGACTGGGTCTGACTCGCCCCACGATATTAGTTCAAACAACAGAGGAGGAGCTGAAGCTATGGTTTCCTTTGTGACCATAGAAGAAGTAGAGACCCGTGTTGTTGTATTGATCATTACAAAACATAAGAGGCCTCCAAGACAGGTTCTGCTTCTGAAAATCTGTGTCTTGCACTTGTTTTGCATTAAAGACCTAGCAGTTTGTAAAGTAATGCATATTATCTGCTGCCTTTCATGCTGAGGCTAAGATCTTCTCATGATGAGCGGACACTTGGCTGTTTTGATCAACCTTTTAAATGTTTTGTGGGAGCTTGTGAGATGTGCAGCACTGCAAACTCAGGGGCCAAAATAAATAACTTGGTACCTTATACTAGAGTTGCATTGGGGCCTAATAAATCCGGCCTGGCCCAGACCGAGCACGTAGTTTGTTTTCCAGAGCCCTACCCGGACCCAGCAGATTAACAGTAATTAGAGATTAGAGGACCAAACCCAGAAAAAAAAAAACTTTTTGCTTTAATTAAGCTTTTACTGCTTTTGTAAGTAAATCAGTTAGACATGATAGTTTTAAAAACGTAACGAAAGGAAGATATAAGATTTCTGTTTATTAACAAGTCACCAAGTGGATATTAACATACAAAACTAATAGCCTAAAAAATCAACTCTAAAGAGAGGCTATTATACAGATGAACAAAAATGTTTTTAGAACAAAAACGTTTGGAAAAATATAGAACAAAGCTGTTTTAATTGAATACGCTGCTCACTTCGGCTTTTGTAGATTCTACTACTTCCTTCACCGCAGATTCAATTCAATTCATAAATACTTTATTAATCCCAAAGAGAAATTAAGTGTTGTCGTAGCTCATCATCCTGGTTTCTTTCAAGAGTTGTTATAGATGCTGATAGCTGTGGGCAGGAAGGATGTCCTGCAGTGAATCTGAAGAATCTGGCCACAGATACCGATCCGTCCACCCAGATCCAGCTTGCTGTCAGATCTGGTGGGCCTCTCGGTCCTCCTGGGCAGCAGGACTGCCTGAACTCCAGGCAGAATTCCTCTCTGAGCGATGGGCCCTACTCCCAGCTGTCTGCCGAGCTCCTTGTCACAATGGACAGACAGCTGTACGTGCCAGGGGACAATCCCAGTTCTCCCATTATCACAAGCTGAGTTTCCCACCAGCTCCAGGAGCTCGGCGGTCAGGTACTCGAGTACAGCCGCCAGGTTGACGGGAATTTGTCCACGGCACCTCCTTTTCAACTCATTTGAGATTTGGGGCTGTAGTTGAGGTATTATTGAGCTTTTGAGATGTTAATCAGCTGCTCCTCGAGCTTAAAAAAACACCTTGTTGCCATGGTTACGCATCATAACAAATGCTCAAAAGTAAAAAGGCTTCAGTAAAAATCCGTCCAGCTGCACAGAATCTGACACCAAGAGTAAATAATCATCAGAAAAAAGCAATTTACATCCAGAAAAAAAGAGGAATTAAAGTTTTCAAAAGCAATAACTCAGAATGAATGTAAGAGAGCTGCTCCAACATGCAGCCACTCAGAGCGGCGCCATTCAAAGATGGCAGCAGGTGCAGAGACAGTGCAGCCAGTGATCAGCTGATCCATCCATCTTCTTTACCCGCTTCTTCCTTTTTGGGTAGTGGGGTTCGCTGGTGCCCATGTCCAGCCATCACTGTGCAAAAGGTGGGGTACAGCCTGGACAGGTCGCAAGTCCATTTCAACCAGCGAGTCAGCGGGCGCACGTGGCCGGTGACAGGTGTCCATCTGAGCTTAACGCAACTTTTTTAAACCTCTGTAAACCAGCCGGATGGACCTGCCTCCTCCTCAACAAGTAGATTAACACAATTATATATTGTGCATTCTTATTTAGTTTTCTTTGTGCTATGATTCGTAAAACCGCAGAAGCCTTAGCCCACGTGCGCAATTTTTGTGCAATGCACCAGTGGTAGCAATCTCTTCACAGTCTAATTAACTGCTGCACTCTTCTTTCTTTCTTCATCCTCTCAACATATAAACTTACTGCCTCCTCCTCTACCAGCAGAATAACACAATTTTATATTGTACATTCTTATTTAGTTTTCTTTGTGCTGTATAATTCATAAAACCGCATCAAAGCCCGAGACCGGCCTGGCCCGCACATTCATCACATTATAACGGCCCAGATTGGCCCTAATCCAGGTCAGTCCGGGCCGGGTTTCGGGTTCGAGTTAGAAACGACAGCTCTACCTTATACCAAACATCTTTTCCTGGTTCCATCAATACAAGAGTTTGATGGAACTCATTTGATGTTCTTTTATCCCTTTCCACGTCAAAATCAAAGATTAATGAAAATCCTGCCTTTGTTCTGGCTTCCAAGTTACCAAACTGTCCTGAGATGTCTGCACTAAATCAAGTATGCTCAGTTTGTGTGAGCAAAATGAGAAGCATCAAAATATTTTACATTTAGTATTTCATGCTTGAGAGCCAGATAGCATGGACCAGGTGTGGCCCGCAGGCCTTGAGTTTGACACACACGGTAGTTTGTTGAGGATGACTCTCATCAGCATTAAGGCAAACACAGACAGAACATTTGAAGTGGAAGAACTTTTATTTTCTTGATTTTTAGGAGTGAAAAGTGTCTGGCTGCTGCCACCACCAGCCCTGCCTCCTAGACCGTCAACCTCCCAGGTAAATCTTGATTTCTAATCTGCTTCGATGTCAAAGAAAAAGCTGTTGTTCATCTGAACTCCACTTGTGAAACAGAAGAAGAAAACCTCTGGCTAATCAGAACTTCTTGTCTGTTTGGTCAGGTTGCTCATTTTCTCAACACTTCAGACAAATCCTGCCAGAACAAAGTGCAGCAGTCAAACTTTGCTGACTTCAGCCACTTCAGAGAAGAGGTGAGAGTTAAACCTGACGTCTGACAGATCTTCTGCCTTGATTAGTTTCATTTCATCCGACACGTGTAGCAACAGAACTTGCTTCTGCAAAAATAATTTAGTCGACATATTCCTGTTTTTGGCACATAAGCATTTCAGAATCAGAATAAGCTTTATTATCATTGCACCGAGATACAACGAGAACATGTACATGCAGTCGTCTGGAAGATGGACGGAGTGCACGAAGCTGCTGCTCTAAGCGCGGCCTCTCTTATCCTTATCAGATTAATAATCTTAGATAGGAAAAGGGGAGAAACATGAGGTTAGATGGTGGCGTTACAAAAACAGATCTTTCACATCTTGTCTATCAGGACACAATTTGAGACGTCAAATAAACTCTACCAGCAGCACAAATAAAACATGATTACATTTGCATTTGACCTCGAGGTGTTGAGATTAGTCTATGAGCTCTTTTCAGATCAGCCACAGTTTCTGAAGATGTTGTTTTCAACCAACAGTTCTGATAAGCCTGCACAGAAAGTTCTCCAGGGGGGTGCGATAGATGAAGCTTTTGTCCTTGGTTACCCATGACCCAGGAGAAATTTGATAGTCGGCCCATTCCGAGGCCGTCGGGAGTCAGATTCAGATAAGCTTTCATTATTGATTTTCTTCAGGCAGACAGATTTTTTCTTCAGCCTTGAGTCCATCTGGACATTCTGGTTCCAAAATGGCCTAATTGTGGGAATCCATTCCACTAATTCATGTTAAGAGTCTCCTTCATGGTCGATCCCACCGCGCTAACGAGCCCCAGAAGCCGCAAGTGGCCTGCGATTCTCATAAATCGCCTCCACCTTACGGTTTAGCTCGTAAATCAGCTGATTATGAGAACTCACGGCACGGATCCAACCTTCACACTGACTCAGAAGCTTTGCCATGGCCGAAACTGCTGCCGATGTCTTCTTCAATAGTCCATAAAGCAGAACCCTGGAACTGCCAACTGGAATCTGACTCATATTTGACCCTTTCTCTTGGCAGACAGGTTCATTTAAGTTGCTTAGTGTCCTGGCTTTTAAACAGAGTCCACAAATTTTCCTTCACCTATAATTTGATTGAGGTGGATGCTTTGGGAGGACTGATATAGAGCTTTAGAACGTGACGTCACTGTGTCTGTGGCGCGGAGGCCGATGGGATAAAATCACCATCTATACTGTCCTTAATCATAACTGTCGAAAATAAAGCTTACTCACTGAATTTTTTTAAAATCTAAGTAGGTTGAAACCATTTAGCAATGGTTCAAACTTGTTGCGTTATTGGATGTAATGTCCAGTTACACAACCGGAAAGAAAAAGATTGAAAATGGACTTTCATTTCATTGTTTTCTCGCCTGAAATAACGCGAGGGACCAAACAAAAAGGAGACGAAGGGCTTGGATATCAGAGGTGAGACGTCCTCATGTAACTTTCTCCAGCTCCCAAGAGACCTTCTAGTTTGTTCCAGACATTCTGGTGAGTGTCTAAATTCAGTTTGTTG
>NC_056500.1:54775806-54793524 GCF_014905685.2 Nematolebias whitei | reverse complement strand
CTACCTAACCTCATGTCCTGCCTCCACCAATTTGGACTTTACTCAGGCTATAAATGAAACATTGGAAAAACACAGACCCTGAGCTTTAACTACGCACCCCAAGAGGATATAAGTAATCAGTTCAAATTTAACTGGAAAACAAAAACCATGAAATATTTAGGTGTTAATATTACTAAAAACTTAAACAAGATATACAAAGCAAACTATGGTACTATGACTAGTAAAGTAACAAATAACCTGGACAGATGGGCTCCCCTGACGCTCGATTTGTACAACGAATAGAAACCATGAAAATGATCATTTTACCTCAACTGTTGTTCCTTTTTCAATCTTTATCAATAGAAATTCCTACTAAGCAGTTTAATGAGTGGAACTGGATCATCTCCAGGTTTCTATGGCGGAATAAGAAACCAAGGGTACGCTATAAAACGTTACAGTTACCAAGAGATAGAGGAGGAATGTCACTCCCATGTTTGGAAAATTATTACAGAGCAGCTCAACTGCAAGTTGTGGTTTACTGGTGTGAAGAGAGGTATGAAGCAAAATGGAAAGAACTAGAACTAAGTCAAATTGACATCCCCCTGCAAGCCCTGCTGGGGATAAACACCTCAAGACTAAATATTCAAATGAGCTGTGTGTTTCAACAAAAGTCCCTCTCGACATCTGGTTTAGAGTTCCACAACCCACTTTTAGAGAGGAAAACTCGATTGTTAAGACGGATTGAGCACGATAGAGACTTTGTACCAGCACAACTTGACTCAAAATGTAATCAACTAACTAGAAAAGGCATTACATCATACTGCGGGATTTCTTCTGGAACGGATATGGAAAGTTTCCAACAACTGCAGGAAAAATTTGACCTTGACAAACAAGACTTTTTCAGATACAGAATCAGTTAAAAACATACTTTAAAAGTCACGAGTTCTGACTTTTTAATATTCACAATATACAGACGGTTGATTCTAAAATAATGTACATTAATAATTTATGTAAAATTAAGGAGCCAAGAACAACGTACCTTTGTTCAAACTACAACGTATTCACAATCTGGGGCTTTAAAAATGTTCAAACCATCCACCCAGCCCTTCACAGATTGGACCAGTGCTCCCAGTGACTTGTAATTCTTGAAATGCTTTGCAGTGTAAACTCTGACACACACCAGGTCTGCTGGGAATGTCAGTGGAAGCAAATATTTCTTGGGGTCTCTGGTCCTCTTTTTGTTTTTTCTAACGGGCGACATTTCCAATTTTACCTGTTTTTTCCATTTACCCTTTTTGTCCTCTGGGAGAAGTTTGTCACGATACAGTCCACGTTGTTTTGAGCAGCTTTACAGAGTTATGAAGGAGGATACAGCGGTGACACCATAGACAAACACTGGAGTTTGTTTTTGTCTGTGGACAGGTAAAGTGACGAGCAAGATGTTAGCGCCCCCAACGCAGTGATGTAGGTTCAGAAGCTCTATAAAAGCCTCATATGTTTATGATTATTGTCCTGTAAGAACATCTAACTATATCCAAGTCTCAATTATCTAGCTGTTGATTTGATGTGAAGTTGAAGAATTTGGAGGTAGTTCTGCCTCTTAATTATTCCAGCTGCTTTGTGCTAAGCACCAATATCACAGCATGATGGTACCACCTCTATGCTTAACAGTTGGTACATCGTTTTTAAGTTTGAAAGCTTCACCTTGACTCCACCAAACATTTGTCTTGTCGCTGTGGTCAAATAATTCAATGTTTTTCTTTAACTCTAAACTTTTCTTTAGGAGGCATATGGCTAGTCTGTCAAACTTAAGTGTTTCTTTTGGAACAGGGGCCTCATGTTTGGTCAACAGGTGATGGGGATGTAAAACTGGCTTCACTAACGGGGACAGTAATGTTCCAGCACTTTACAGTTTTTGGCAGGCATGAGGCTTGGCGGGTCCGAGGTTGTTCCTGAACATCCTAACTCTTCTAGGTCCCTCTTGTTAGATCTTCTCTGAGTTCACTGGACTCCCTACTTGCTCTGAGTATTGTTCAAATGGTTTTAAACTGGCAAAAGAGAAACTGCCAGCTGCTGTCAATCATCATGATCACTAATGAAAAGCCTTTGTCCTAGTAAAGTTAAAATGCATCAATGAGTCTTCAAGACCTTTCTTTAGGATTTAGGTGAATGTATGTATTTTTTTGAGCCATTATTTAGATTTTGACCATGTGTGGATTAGATAATATGAACAATTCAAATTTGTGCACCCAGTTCTTCTTTTGAAACATGCCCATGATAAGTGGATGAAACTTTTCCATCTGTACATGAAGGGCAGTCAGAAAATATTGTAATTTGTTCCATACATTTCTGAGTCTTTAAGAAATGTACGAAGCGAGGCAGATTTCACCCTCGGGTTATACGCTGGGCAAAACCTCATCTGTTTATATCCAGTATTCTCAGTTTTCCATCACTTTCCCATGCTGATGTATACCGTCTTCGGTCTTATAGACAAAGTCCCCTCTTTTCTTTCTGTTTGCTTAATTTTTTCCTGGTTTCTTTGGTTCCCATAGAAAAATGTTTTACTGTACTGCCGTAGCTCTGATACTGATCTTAATCAAGAGCAGCCCCATGAGATTAGTTCAGAGATAGCTTAGCACTGGATGTATGTTTTTCTCTTGGTAAGTTAAACAGAGTTGTACCAGCTCAAACATCTGAGACACTTTATACCTCAGCCAACTTTGAGTCTTTGGAGAAAAAGATTCAGTTTTTTTGTTCATTTTTAAAAAAGTTAACTTTTCCATCACTTCATATATTTATTATTAACCAATCATGTTTTCTTCTCCTTTACAGTATTAGCTTTATTCTACTTGTATTTCATTTCAATATTTTCTTTTTACTTTCCTTTTTAACCTTATTTTACTGTTCTTACTTAATTTCCCCTCATGCTTAATTCATTTACTTTATTTTACTTCATATCACTCATCTGTTTTGCTGATTTCCATTTATTTTATTTTTCATACATCTTCTTCTGTTTAGTTAGGGGTTCCAATGCAGTTAAGAATCCTGACAGAATCTTTACAGTTTTTACGCATTGCATAGTTTATGTTTCATGATATTTAAAGACGTTAATCACAATATTTCCAACTTCCAGTGATAATGGTATATACACTAACATCCTGACGCATGCTCATCAGTCCAGGTAGAAACATTTAACAAAGGTCCTCTGGACGGATTCAGAATCAGAATAAGTTTTATTGTCATTGCACAGTTAAGTACAGTGACATTACGTACAGCTGTCCTAAAGATGGACGGAAGTGTACAGGGGCTGCAGGGGCTGCAGCTTAAATCCTTGACAGGGCACGGTTTAAGGCAGGGGTGGGCAATTATTTTTTCCATGGGGCCACATGAGAAACAGAAAATATTGTGGAGGGCCGGCCAAAAGGCTGATCTCAATTCTGCATAATATTAACTCTATTTCTTTATAAAAAGCAGTAAATAGCATTGTTTTGACAAGCTGGTAAGAGTACATGTTATAATTAAGCAATGAAAACATGAGGTTGCCTTCCAAAAAATGTAATTTATTCAAGCGAATTTCCCAAACAATGGGAATGACAATAAATCTCTAAAACAACATCATAAAAACACACAACACGTGCAAATAAAAATAACCACAATACAATTAAAATCATGCACAACTCAACCATAAAAACATCATTTAAAACTTCTTACATTTTTAAGTTGTTTTTTCTTGTTCAGTGAGAGAAATCTAGTCTCTGCTGGGCTTTAACGAGTGCATCAAAATCAGGTTGAATGTCTGAGGTGGAGATGCGAAGCACAGCTGACAGATGATCGTCAGAGAGAGATGATCTGTACCTGGATTTCGTGAACTTCATCATTGAAAATGTTTGTTCACATATGTAGGTAGAGCCAAAGAGAACCAACATCTTCTGAGCATGTCTCTTCATGTTTGGAAAGTTCTCCTCTTTGAGAGAAGAGTATAAATCCAGTAGAGATCCTGATTTAAAGAGCTCTGCCAGTACTGCATCTGACTGCAGATCGATGAGTTCCAGCTGAACATCACTGGGTGCATTATCCACACTGCAGGTGAAGGGAGAGGAAATCATGTGCATTTCATCCTCGATTGTTCTGAGATCTTCAAATCTCCTTGAAAACTCACAATGCAAAGCTCCTAACATGGATGAGTACCTGCGGAGGTGATCGGCTGATGGTGTGACTTCTTTCAGGGTATGCATGTGAGTGAGATTGTTGCTCTCCAGTTGGCTTGAAAGAAACAGCATATTTTTCATGAAAGCCTTCACCAGGGTGTGCATTTCATGAACAAAAAGGCCCCTGCCTTGCAGCTTGGTGTTCAGGTCATTCATCAGTGCAGTCACATCAACAGCAAATGCAAAATCTGCCATCCAGTCCTCATCTGAGAGCTCTGGGATGTCTTTGCCTTTCATCTCACAAAACTCTTGAATCTCTGTTTTCAGGTCCCAAACTCTTTTTAGCACTTTGCCCAGGCTGAGCCATCTGACAGGTGTGTGGTAGCCGATGTCACTATGCTCAGACTCATGATCCTCCAAAAGTGCGACAAACTGTCTGTGATTCAATGCCCGTGCCCTCATGAAGTTTACTATGTTAGTAACAACATTAATAACATGGTTAATTTTTAGCACTGACTTGCACAACACATGTTGGTGTATAATACAATGCAAAAATACCAATTCCTGATCTGAGTCGATTTCAGACACTTTATCTTGCATACGTTTTAAAAGTCCCACATTTTTCCCTGTAAGATTTGGACAACCGTCCGTTGTGACACCTGCCAGTCTGTCCCATTTCAGTCCCAGTGTGTCCATGCACGCATTCACCTCCATGAAGAGATCGCTCCCTGTAGTCGTCCCTTTCATTGACCGCATTGCTGCCAGCTCCTCCGTAATCTTGAAGTCCGGAGTGATCCCGCGGACAAATACGAGTAACTGGGCTGTGTCACGGACATCACAGCTTTCGTCCAAAGCCAAGGAGAAAAAGTCAAAACTTGCCACTTCACGTTGCAGCTGAAGCTCCAGATTCCACGATATGTCCTCCACCCTTCTCGTCACGGTTCGCCTGGAGAGCGGGACTTTCTCAAATGCTTCTTTTTTTTCAGGGCATATTAAAGCTGCGGAGTCCACCAAGCACTCTTTGATAAACTCCCCCTCCGAGAATGGCACTGTTTTTAGCGATTTTGTGAGCTAACACAAAGCTGGTCTTGGTTGCTGCATCCCTGGATGTGTGAAGCTTGGTAAAAAAGCCTTGCTGCTTTTGCAGTTTAGCTAGCAAAGCTTCCGATGTTCGCGCCCTTTCAGCGTCAGTCACGTTCTTGTATTTCTCCCCGTGTTTCGTCTCGTAATGCCGACTCAAATTGTAGTCCTTAAACACGGCGATCTGCTCCCCGCAAACTAAACACACGGCTTTACCCCTGACTTCAGTAAATAAATACTTAGCAGTCCAATTTTTGTTGAAAACCCTGCTTTCTTCATCTACCTTTCTTTTTTTAGCATAAGCAGACATTTCTGAGGGCTGAAGTCGTCTTGTGACTTGCTAGTGACAACGATCAAATCACGCGCATGTCTCAATATACGCTTTGCGTCATCATGTACGTAAATAAAAAAAACTTCAAAATAAAAGCATTGCAGCTTCAGTCCATGCATCAGGTAAAATAAGAAAATATGTTTATTTTGTAATTTCCAATTAACGTTGCACGGGCCGGTCAGAGCCAATCAAAGGGCTGTATGCGGCCCGAGGGCCGTACAATGCCCAGGTTTAGTTTAAGGTATCAAAAAAATCTACCACAGCAAGCAACATAGATAGACACATTACATGCATCTCATCACATGGTGAGATTTGTCCATGAGCACTTCCAAATAGTTTCCATAGTCCTGGTAAGATGTTACAGTTTCTCTCAGCCGGTACAACTTTGATAAGCATTCACAGACGTTCTCGAGGGGGAACAGAGCAGAGCTTCTTTATTTACATGTCCACCAGGAGCAATTTGAGATAAGTTGGCCTTCCAAGGCCAAGTGGGGAGGCCAGATTCAGATAAACAGCACTTATTTGGGCAGGCAGACTCTGGTTCCTGTCTGCCTTCAGTTCTGCTGGAATTCTCAATGGCGAATCCATACTTCAGATTTGTTGACATTCCGTGGTTTGTTAACTTTTCTCCATGGTCGAATCCATCATGCCGGTGAGGATCTCGTAAATCACACGAGTCTGAGAGCTCAAAGCACAAAATAATCCTTCACATGAAGTTAGTAGCTTTATCATGGCCGAAACTGCTGCCGACATCTTCCTAATTTGTTGTCATCCAAAAGGCAGAAAATCCGTTATCATAAATCCAATTATGTACACATCTTATCCATGACATATCCAGATGCGTGCGTCCGCTCGGGCATGAGATCTCTCCACTCCAGCACCGTGTTGCTTGAAAAAAAATTGTATCAATTGCGTTGAGAGACCAGCTGACCAGATCCATAATAATAATTTACGATTTGGAAGATGTGTAAAGAGAGGCTCTGATACACAGGACAATGAGGAAAAGCAGAAGGCAGGAGAGAGAAAAAAGCGTCCGTCTTGTTCAAGGACAAGTGAGAAAAAATGTTTTTTTTTTTTTTTTTAAACTTGTTGAAACTTTTTGTCTTTTGTCCAAAAGACTTTGTTAGTCTGAGGAGTTGCACTAAACAGTCTTATATGCACTGTATCATTTGATTGGTCTAAACTTTCCTAATTTTTGGCAAACAAATGTTTCTTACATTCACCGACTGCACTTTGGATCATGTGGGTTATACATCAAACATGGGCGTTTTGGTCTTCTTCCACTCAGTATGTCTGAAAATCACAAGTGCTATTGTGATTTTCTCCCTGATTGTCCCAGAATGCTGAGTACACACATCCAAACTCTCTTTGATCTTGATTGTTTATGAATGCAGATTTTTCTCTTTAAGCTTGGAAACCAGCCGGTCAAAGCAGATGGCCGCTTGTCCTGATCCTGGTTCTGCTAGAGGTTTCTTCCTGTTAAAGGGAGTTTTTCTTTCCACTGTTGCCACTGTGCTTGCTCAGGATGGGAGACTGCAAAGAAGCCAAGATTCAACTTGTCTGCTGGATTCCTCAGATAGAGAACTTTACTAACTGTCTTTTATGTGAATGTTCCTGTAAAGTGCCCTGAGACAACTTTGTTGTGATTTGGCGCTATATAAATAAACTGAATTGAATGGAATTGAAATCGTTCACACTGAAGTCCGCCCCACGCAGCTCACTGCCCCGACTTCTGACCTGCTCTTTTTGTTTAAAGTGCTCAAATTTAGCTATAATTGGCCAAGGTCGTTTGTTATCGGGCTTCTTACCTTCGAGGCGGTGAACATGATGAAATGTGATGTTTTTTACCGTCTCACTTGGGAGTTTCAGCTGACGTTGGATAAACTCACGAATCGTAACTTCAGCGTCGTCCTCTGCTCGTTCTGGGATCCCAGAGAAGACAAGATGCTCCGAGTTTGAATGTCCAGGATGGATTCCTTAATTTTTCTGTTTTCTGTGGACAGCTGCGTCATCCCCTCGGTGATTTGTTTGACATTATCACTCAGAGTTTGGTTGTCAGCAGCAAGCAATGCCACCTGAGCTTGGCTGAACTCCAGAGACTCTCTCAGTGCTTGGAACTCCTTGTGGAGAACCTCCACCAGGGCCAGACGGGCATCTAAGCTGGTTAGCTTCTTGTCTATAGAGTCCAGGACATCAGTGAAGCTTTTCTCTGGAGAGGTGGACGTGCTGGTTGAGCTCTCTGAACGCTGCGTTTAGGAGTTGGTGTGGCCGTGGATGCGGTGTTTTTTTGTGGTTTACCCATCACGATGTTGTCAAAACACTCATCCACGTAACTTTTTTTTTCTTATTTTTTATGTTTGATTTTAATTACAATTCAAAATCTTACTTCTAACCTACAAAGCTCTCAACAACCTGGCTCCATCTTATATTACAGATCTTATTGTTCCATATTTTACTAAAAGAGCACTTCGCTCTCAGGCTGCAGGTTTACTTGTAGTTCCTAGAATTTACAAAAACAGAATGGGAGGCAGATCTTTCAATTATCAGGCTCCTCTCTTGTGGAACCAACTTCCAGTTTCTGTCCGTGAGGCTGACACATTATCCAATTTTAAGACTGGACTTAAGACTTTCCTTTTTGCTAAATCCTATAGTTAGGGTCGGCTTGGGTTTCCTGAGCTGTCCCTTAGTTATGCTGCTAGAGGCTTAGACTGCTGGAGGACAAACTGACCACAATTTTCACTCTGCTACTGTCTTTACTGAGGTTGTTTTCACACCTGATAGTCCGGTAGACTCGGTTCGGTTCGGGACCAATATTCATGACCTTTTGTTACATTTGAGCTGGTGCGTTTGCATTCACACTGCACTGTGCAGTCGAGTCAACCTGTTGAACCAACCTGTTCCCCCGCTCGCCTGTGGGGGCGCTGCACCAAGAACTACTGAAAGAAACGACACAAAAACCTCTGAAGACACTTCTTCTTCTTCTTCTTCTGGAAATAAAACAAAAACGGAGTGGCATCAAGTTTTAGCAGTTTTAGGAGTTATATTTTGTCTTTTTTCAAAAAATGGACTCAGCATGAGCAGAAGATGAGACAGAAGACCATAGAGAATATTGTTTTTCACACAAGGCAGCTGACGGCTCCATATGAGGTCAGAGAAATGTGTGTTTGTTTGTCCTGCACTGTACTCCTTTTCCTTCTTGTGGAGCGGGGTCCGGTCTGTTTACATTCACACTATACTCGAACTGCGCTGCAGTTCTCTTCTACCGGACCGAGACCTAGGTTTTAGCCCGGGCCAGAGTTTGCCTTTTTGTTCCATGACAGAGTTTGATGGCACGTTCACACCTCCCTAAACGAGCCGGACTTTCAAGGAAAACGAGCTAGAGTTTGATTAAAGGGGACTAAACAGGGCTGGTGTGAATGCACCTTTACTCTGCTCAACCTGTTTTGTATTTGTAATTATTTTTCTATTCTTAACATGTGTTTTTTTGTCTTTCAGATACACCTGGACCTATATCTGGACCTACCATTCTGTGTTGGTCTGTCTCTCCTTCCTGTCCTCTCAAACCAGCCGGTCAAAGCAGATGGCCGCCTTTCCTGAGCCTGGTTCTGCTGGAGGTTTATTCCCTTTAAAAGGGAGTTTTTCTTTCCACTGTTGCCACTGTGCTTGTTCAGGATGGGAGACTGCAACGAAGCCAAGATTCAACTTGTCTGCTGGATTCCTTAGATAGAGAACTTTACTAATTGGCTTTTATGTGAATGTTCCTGTAAAGTGCCCTGAGACAACTTTGTTGCGATTTGGCGCTATATAAATAAACTGAATTGAGCTGAATTGAAATTAATACATTAGCTTGTTTTACCTGAGTCGAATCGTCTTTGTTTAGCAGTATCCTGCCATGTTACTTACGCAGCACAGCTCTTACATGATCTCTGCAGCTCATCACCAGGTGCACCCTCTTAATGAGCTAGCCTCTCTCATACAAAGCAGTTAGCCTCTCTTACCCATAGCCTGGTTGTGAGTGTCAATGCACAATCTGTTCCGGGACCAGAAGCATGATCCGTACTGTGCACCCATACTCTGGGTGCAGGAGAGGTGCACCTCAGAATGGTCCTATGTCTTGTATTGAAGAGGAGCTAATTGTGCATGTACAACTTTTAACGAGAGTCTATGGGCAAAGATTTTAGCGCCCCAGGGTGGAAATACATCATCAATCAGAGATAACGTCTAATGAAACAAACATACTCATCAATAACTATCAAAATATTTATCTTCCACAGCTAAAAATGTATATATATATATATATATATATATATATATATATATATATATATATTGTAATGATCCTTTAGGAGTTACTGTATTGTTACATGTTTACTATTCCTGTTGGTTCTTGTATATGACATATTCTGTTGTGCCACAGGGGTTCTTGGGAAATGAGTTGGAGTGGGGTTTGTTGGGTGGCCCATCCTTGTGAGGAGCAGTGCATCCTGCTGTTGTGATGCTGAGGAGCTCTGACGTGAGTTAGAGCTGAACAGTAACTCAGAGTTATTTGACCTGTAATTATTGTTCCTGAATAAATCGTTGGTAAGAGCAAAACGTCTGGTGCTTGAGTGACCGCGTCAACTTACATTGGTGTCAGAAGTGAAACTACGAGCTGCCTCTGAAGTTGCCGGCGGCACTAATCACGGTTGGAGACTGATGTTGTCTGACAAAATTAAGAGGGAGGAGCTGGAGATGGAAGCCTGGCTGCATTCGACCGCTCACAGAGTGAGAGAAACAGCGCTGAAAATGGCTGCTGAGGCAGGATTTTCACCAGGTTTGGCTAGAACTGAGAACTTTTCCTGCCACGACCGCGTTTCAGCGGAATAGAGTCAAACTCGCATGATGCACTGTCACATGATATAAACAAAGAGGGCGGCGCCCAGGGGCGGGAAGTAGCTGCAAACATAAAAACACCCAAGTTCAATGGAAAGACAACATGGGAAGTGTTTATTGCTCAGTTTGAACTGTTAGCTGTTGCAACTGGCTGGGATGAGAAGAATAAAGCACTGCAATTAGCTTTGTGCCTGTGTGAGGATGCAGCTGCCTGTTTACTGCTGCTGAGCAAGGAGGAGAGGAGAGATTATGCTGCTCTAGTTGGAACACTACATAGATGGTTTGGACAGTATAACCAGCCTGTGCTGCTGCGATCAGTTTCACAACAGATGCAGACAGCCTGTGGAGCCACATTGTATTCTGGCCTATGACATCAAGTGCCTCTGTAGGAGGGCTTATGACAACATGCCACCTACTGTACAGGCAGAAGTCGCTTGGGATCAGTTCCTGCAGGCCCTCAGTCCCAAAGAGCTCCAAATACAGACTCAGCTTGCACGTCCAGACACATTTGGTGCAGCTCTAGAGTTGGCGATGGAGAGGGAGATGCTGACAGGATTCATCAGTAGAGCTGAGGACGCACCGATGGTGAGGGCAATGTCTGCACCTGTCGAGCAGATGGGGAGGACAGGGGGACCACTCATTATGATGAAGATTGCTGCTCTTCAGTCATCTGCTCCATGGGCTGGCCCAAGCCATTGACCACAGAGCTGCTGGGGATGTGGGCAAGCAGGCCACTTCATCAGACAGTGTCCCAGGTTCACAGCCATGTTGGGAAATGCTCAAGGGCCCGTGTAGGTGGGAGTGCACGGGCCTGTGAGGCCAACACCCCCAGCCTGTCATCATCTCCACCAGGTGCAGTCATTAATGTTGACTGGACTCAAGTGGGCAACTTTTGTCATTCCACTGATGGTCGCCGGGGTGCCTTGTACAACACTGCTGGACACAGGGTCCAACCTGACATCATCCCTATTGGAACTGCTGTGCAGGCAACTAATGTGCAACTAAAGACAGTGCCTAGTGACCTGGCCCCCATAAGAGGGAGGGGAGTGTTCCAGTTTAAGGTGGGAGATCTCGTTGTGCCTTATGCTGCCTGGGTGGCGGACGTGCAGGACACATGCATCCTTGGGTTGGACTTTGTACAAGCCATGGGTGGCATGCTCGACCTGGGAAATGGCTCCCTAATACTACCTGAAGGGAAGAGAATACAGCTTGTCTCCCCCTCGTCGTGTCCAGCCCCTGATGCAGTAGCTGCTTACACCTCGGAGACTTCAGTGTTGCCTCCAGCTGAACAGCAAGCTGAAGAGGAAGAGAGGTTGTCTGCAGTGAAATAATTTTGGTCCAAAAACTGTGAGAGACTGACTCATCAGGAGCATGAAAGCCTATGGAAGGTGTTGTTGGAGTTTAAGGACACTTTTGCCCTTAAAGTGAGCAAAGTAGGTCTGACGCACTTGATGGAGCACATCATTAACACTGGGGATGCTCGTCCTATTAAAGTGCATCCCCGCCACCTTCCCTTAGCTCTCCAGGAGGCTGCTGACAGAGAAATGAGTGAGATGATTGAGACAGGCATCATAGAGCCATCTGATAGGCCGTGGGCCTCCGCTGTAGTGATGGTACCCAAGAAAAACAGTCCAAGGATGCGCTTCTGCGTAGACTACAGATTACTTAATAAAGTCACAAAAAGGCATTCTTACCCCCTTCCCAGAATTGATTAATCTCTAAACTTGGTAGCAGGTTCTTCCTGCTTTTCCACCCTGGACCTGCGAAGTGGATACTGGCAGGTGCCATTGTCCCCAGAGTCTAGACCAAAGACAGCCTTCTGCACCAACAAGAGACTGTGGCAGTTCAGAGTACTGAACTTTGACCTGTGCAATGCGCCCACCACCTTTGAGCGCAAATGGACAGAGTGCTAGCTGATGTCCCATGACAGTAGTGTCTAGTCTACCTTGATGACCTCCTGGTGCACGGGAGCTCCTTTAATGCTGTTCTGGACTCCCTGAGACTGGTGCTAGGGAAAGTGACTGCTGCAGGCCTTAAGCTACACCCAGACAAGTGCCACTTTATGAGGAGGGAGGTGGAGTTTCTGGGCCACAAGCTGGGCTGTGAGGGCATCAGCACTTTAGAGGAAAAGGTCTATACAATTAAGGACTGGCCCACTTCAACAGACTAAGTTCAGCTTAAAAGCTTCCTTGGGCTAGCCTCCTACTACAGAAGATTTATGAAGGACTTTTCCTCAATAGCTGCACTACTCTTCCGCCTTCTGCAGAAGAACTGTGACATCACCTGGACTCAAGACTGTCAGCAGGCATTCAACACCCTCCGCTGATCTCTGACGGAGTTTCCAGTCCTTGCCCCACCAGACCCTAACCTGCCATTTGTCTTAGACACAGATGCCAGTAATGTGGGACTAGGAGCTGTGTTGTCGCAGGTTGGGCCCAATGGCAAAAGAGTGGTAACATACTACAGCTGGGTCCTGAATAAGAGTGAGCGACGATACTCCGTTACGTGGCGAAAGCTTCTGGCTGTGGTGGTGGCGGTAAGACATTTTAAGTACAACCTGTGTGGTGCACCATTCATTATCAGAACTGACCATGCTGTCCTCCAGTGGTTGATATCCTTCAGGGAGCCCGAAGGGCAGGTGGATCACTGGCTGGAAGAATTCCAGAGCTTTAATTTCACTGTGGAGCACAGAGCAGGAGCATGCCATTCCAATTCAGATGCTCTGTCTCGCCATCCATGTGCTGCAACAGGCTGTCGTCATTGTGAAAAGCAAGAGGAGAGAGAGCTCACAGCAACAGACAGCACAGCAACAGACGGCACAGTGCAGTTCTTGTGCAGGGTGTTCCAGGTGGTTGATGTGATGGAGTGGAGGGCAAAGCAGGAGCACGACCCCGACCTGCTGCCAGTCCTACAATGGCTCAAGGGTGAGCAGCAACCCAACTGGGATGAGGTCACTGGGCTTTCTATCACCACCAAGGGGCTGTGGGCCAAGTTTGATGCTCTGAGGCTGAGCGAAGGAGTGTTGCAATGTGCCACAGGGGAGGAGAGGTAGTAGGTTGTGGTGCCAAGATCACTGAGGTCAACTGTGCTGGGAGCCTGACTCCTGTTCCTCGCACAAGGGGCCACTGGACCAGTCTCGTGCCCAGCTCCAACAGCAACCAGCAGGAGCACTGATGGAACAAGTGGCTGTAGACATCATGGGCCTGTTTCCCCGCACAGATAAGGGAAACCACTATGTCCTTGCTGCCATGGACTATTTTACCAAGTGGCCAGAGGCATATGCCATCCCAGATCAAGAGGCCGAGACTGTGGCTGACACATTAGTGGAGGGGATGTTCAGCCGGTTCAGGACAGCGGAAACCCTTCACAGCAATCAGGGTCAAAACTTTGATTCCAGGGTGTTTGCTGCCATGTGTGAATGCCTGGGGATTCAGAACACCCACACCACCCCACTTCACCCACAGAGTGATGGCCTGGTAGAGAGGTTTAACAAGACACTGGCCCAGCAGCTAGCTATCCTCACCTCGGAACACCAGCGTTACTGGGACATCCATCTCCCCCTCATTCTCATGGCCTACAGGTCAGCAGTCCAGGACTCAACCCAGTGAACACCTGCCCTGCTCATGTTTGGAAGGGAGCTGAGGACCCCTGCTGAGCTGGCTTTCGGGAGGCCCCATGATTCACCAGAGGCGCAACAAGGTCCAGACTATGCGAGTGTAGTGAACTAGGCCTGATGTCAAAACTGACCATATGGGGCTGAAACTGTCATTTCATTGATTTGCATCCAGAAATACAGGTTGATCGATCCTGAGACTTTCTCTCTTGAATTAATCAAGTGGAAAAAGACAATTCTCTATGATCATTACTATTTTACAAATGTTTTGATAATCAAATTGTGTTAGTTCAAACAATGTTTACATGTTGAAGTGAACTACTCATTTTTATTAACTGTGAAACAGTAAATAATGATCCTTAATCCTCATTCAAAGAAGAAATCAGGTTAATATGCATTTCTTGATTTTCTGTCTTCAATGAGCAAAGTTGTAAGTGTGTTAAAGTTCAAGCTTCGGTCAACTAGAAAGTTTACTGAAAAGAAATGTCATGTTTAACTTTTACAGTGAGATACAGGAGAGGTGGCTCCACGAAGTCTGGTTTTGCCATGATATCTTTCTGTCTGTTCTTAAACAATTTGAATCTTTCCCTTGACTTTTAATAACACCTTACATCACAAACCACACCTCTGCTTTGGTCCATCCACCAATCAAAAAGCTCTCAAATGAACCGGAAGTAGAGCCCATTTAAATGTGGCATTTCCCAGTTCAACAGTTCAGAAGTAGAGATCAGAAGAAGAAGAGTTCAGAAAGTTCAGCTCAGTCTTGAAGCTGCTGTAAGCTCAGTCTTGAAGATGGAGCAGCAGTTCAAGCAGAGAGTTTTTAGAGTTCAGAGTTTTTGGAATCCAGAATGCAGAGAGTTTGGGAGTTCCTGAATGCAAACGCAGGCATTCATGGATGCTGCTGAATTAGAATCAAGCTGAACCAGAGACGATTTTGGGAATTATAACTTCTGTTTGGACAACCTCGCACGACTCTCGAGGTATTTAGCTGTTCTCACTGAGACGCTGAACAGTGGTTGGAAGTGAGACTCCACGCCGGAACTGATCTATCTTCAGAAAAGGTAAAAGTCGACCTTCACCAAAAGTGTACTGTTGGACAAGCTGATTTCCAAAGGAGCGTGCACGTTCTGGTTAAAACAGACAAATTCCCTCACGAATCTCTCTCAGATAAACTCCATCTTTCCATCTTTAAACTCTCCTTTCTGCTAGAAAATTAATCCAGATGTTTTCAGAAATGTCTGTGGTGTAGCAACGGAAAATCATGGCCGTATGGTTTTCCTGGTTGTAAAGCTGATTGATTATGTTGTTATTTTCATATTCTGCCAAATTAATGTAAATGTGTGATGTGTTAAACTTGATTCTGTTAATAAATGACCCACTCGCTTGGTGAGTCAAAGATAATTAACGTCTCACGTCCACATTTTTATTACATTCAACGCACGCATGTTACACAGTCCAGAAAAATGAAGAACCCGTTTAATGTATGAATATATCTCAGGATATGTCATACTACACGAGGAAACTGTAGGACCAGTTGGAGTCAGCACATTCCTATGCCCAGGACCAGCTGGCAAAGGTGGGATTGTATCAAAAGAGAAATTATGATGTCACCACTAAGGGGAGGCACTTCCTTGCTGGAGAGCTGGTGCGGGTCTTTAGCCCAAAGAGAAGAAAAGGGCAATGTCCCAAACTGGACAGCAGCTGGGTGAGGCCCTGCAGTGTTCTGGAACAAGTAGGGGTGGTGGTCTACAGGGTGCAGTTGCCCCCTAAAGGCAGGAAGGTGGTCCTGCACCGAGGTAGAATGGCCCCCTATAGGGTACATTCTTTCCCCCCTTTCCTGGAAGG
Source organism: Nematolebias whitei (assembly GCF_014905685.2). Taxonomy (NCBI): domain Eukaryota; kingdom Metazoa; phylum Chordata; class Actinopteri; order Cyprinodontiformes; family Rivulidae; genus Nematolebias; species Nematolebias whitei. Next base: position 54,777,656 of record NC_056500.1, on the reverse strand, counting down.
ACATGTGCAAAGTCCCCATGCACAGTTGGACTCACAGCAGGAGCTATCTTCACCTCTAGTCTCTACAGCTCCTGTTGTCTCTCAAAGCCCCAAGAGGCCAAAGAGGCAACGCCAACTGCCTCCCCGCCTTAGAGACTGTTTTGGTCCCTTGAGGACAAGGAATTTTTTGTTGGGGGACAGTGTAATGATCCTTGAGGAATTATTGTATTGTTACATGTTCACTATTCCTATTGCACTGTTACTGGTTTTTGTATATGACATATTCTGTTGTGCTGCAGGGGTTGTTGGGAAATGAGTTGGGGTGGGGTTTGTTGGGTGACCTGTCCTTGTGAGGAGCGGGATGTACCTGTTGTGATGCTGAGGAGCTCTGATGTGAGTTATGGCCGAACAGTGACTCAGAGTTATTTGACCTGTAATTATTGTTCCTGAATAAATCGTTGGTAAGAGCAAAACATCTGGTGCTTGAGTGACCACATCAACGTTACTATATATACATGCATATATTTAGGAAAAAATATTTGAATTTTATTAAATTTTTTAATGTTTGTTCAAGGTAATGTGGTGAGTAGTGTGAGTGGTGTGGCAGCACCCTTGCATCCTCTATTGACCAGCCGCCATTGCTCCCCCCTCATTTGAACCTTCTCATTGAACCTTTATTTAGAGAGGCTCAATGGGATTTACCTGTCTAAATAAAGGTTGAATGAATGAATGAAGGAAAATTTGCCCCACTCTGGGTCCTTGAGCAAGGCCCTTATCCCCCGCCATCTGCTCCTCCGGGTGCCCTAGATAGCAGCTCTTCTCCACACAGAGGGCTGTAGTAGCTCGGTGGTCTGTGGTTGCGTCAGGAAGGACATCCGGCGTAAAAATAATTGCCAAGTCCATGCAACTTAGTTCACTGTGGTGACCCCTGAAGAAGGGAGAAGCCAAAAGAAGAAAAAAAATTTTTTTTTCACATTTATATGCTACAGATTTTTAAAGGGACAACAGTACAGATGGTGTATGGTAAAAACATAAGAAATTATTTTTTTATTTTATTTTTTAATAAATTATATTTTTGCTGTCATGACAAATGTTTTAGTCTTATTTTAAATGTTACAAAAAGCAATTCATCAAAAAGTGGCAGAAACGATGGGTCCCCAGAAACTCCAGACTTGAGGTTGCTGGAGAGAAACCGCTGATGTGACCACACATTCTGCCTCATGGAAATTATTGTAACTGCTACAGTACATTTTTCAATTTTTCCACATTGCAGTTTAGATTTTGTCTAGTGCTGCAGCAAAGATGAGGATAATTTATCTGCAAGTCAGTTGTGCTCTCGGCTTATGCATTTTGAGGTTTCTTTGGTACAGTTAACATCAGAAGCCTGTTTATGCCATCAAGACATTTTAGCTCCCACCTTAACAGACACAGCAACCCAGTTAAAATTAGCCATTCGAGTTTACCAGCGGGCAGCACGGTGGCACAACTGGTAGAGATGCTGCCTCTCAGCGAGAAGGTGGCCGGTTCTAATCCCAGTCCGGGGGCCTTTCTGGGTGGAGTTTGCATGTTCTCTCTGTGCATGCGTGTGTTTTCCCCGGGTACTCCATTTTCCTCCCACAGACCAAAAACATGCATGTTAGGCTGATTGGTAACTCTAAATTGTCCCTAGGTGTGAGTGAGAGAGGGAAAAGTTGTTTGTCATCCAAAAAAGTTAAATCTGGTCCTCTGGACATTCAAAAAAACAAAAAACAAAACAAAGCAAAAAAATGTAGATACGTTTCGTCTCTCATCCGAAAGACTTCCTCAGTCTGAGGTGCTGTATTCAGCTCAGTCTCTTAAATAGCACCTTCTCAGAGTGGATCAACCAGTTT
>NC_056500.1:54774303-54775706 GCF_014905685.2 Nematolebias whitei | reverse complement strand
GGTCAAGGGTTTTGACCTTAGGCTTAGTTTTGACATCAGGTTAAGTTCACTACACTTTTTAAATGCAAGATAACAGTGATTATTCAACTTGAAGAACGTTTATTAACTCAAAGTTTGTCTTACAGAAATAAATAAGTTTAATTTCACTCAAAAACCTAAAACTGAAGTGAAACTGTGATCTCAAGTTTCCCAGGAGGGGGCAGTGTTTAGCTTTCTACCAGCAGGAGTCTATGACGACTTCCTGTGACGTTCGGTTGACATCCTGTTTTTAGCCGCTTAGCTTAAAGTTAGCTTCGGCTAAACTCGGTTAAAATCAACATTTCTGAACGGTTTTAAAGCTAAAACGTGGCGTTTTTTCAACAAGCACGACTTCTTTGCATGAACAATGAGTTTTCTGGGACATGTGGCAAGTTTTAATTAGTGATTTTAAGCCCAGCAAAGGCTCCGGTTGCAACCGAGCTCATTTCCGACATGGAGGAAGTGACGTGACACGTCACTCATCCGGTCGTTAGCTGTTAGCTTAAAATTAGCATCGTTAGCATTGTTCAAAAACATCATTTAATGACGGATTTTAAACTCAAACGTGGCAAAAATCCAGCGATTACACTTTGAAGAACTTAAGCAGCGGATCAGAATCAACTTTAAAGCGTTTTTTGAACTTTAAAAAGCAGATTTTATTCCCTATGAAAAACGAGTTTTCATTTCCGGGTCACGTGACTGAAACCACCAATGACACAGCAGCACGACCTGACATGTCAGTTAGTCACTACTGACACGTCTCTCAGCCAATGAGAGCGTTATACAGCAGCTAATTCAACCAATCACGCAGCGTTTTCCCAACTAGCATGTTAGATTTATCTGAACAAGTCCGTCACTTTTCTGTCTTTTAAACTGTCAAAATGCACTTTTTCTGTTAAAAAATGTAACGAATCAACTCTGAGCTTAGCTGAGACTTCGTCCAGTCTTTAAAACGTTTCTCCATCTATTTAAAATACTCGTTCAAACTTATCAGAACCGAACCGGACCAAAACCGGGTCTTGCAGCAGAACCTCCGTCCTTTTAAACAGAATAAACGTTTTCCACAGCTCATCAGCTTAGTTACACACAACAGACGTACAATTTCAGCTTTCATAAAGACTCAATGACACTATTTCAGCTTTCAAAACATCACTAGCTGCAGTATTTCTGTGAGCTTTCTGAGCATCACAGCCCAACACGCTGCGCTTACTCCAAGCGTCCCAGCTTCAGCTGCGTTTCAGCACAGCAAACCATCTGCTATTTTTTCATGCCAACATGAAATATCAATCTTTACACGAATACACAGTCCATTTATGAACACGTCACGGGCCACCAGTATGTAGTATGACATATCCTGAGATATATTCATACATTAAACGGGTTCT
>NC_056500.1:54765394-54774203 GCF_014905685.2 Nematolebias whitei | reverse complement strand
TGTAATAATTGATATTTCATGTTGGCATGAGGAAAATAGCAGATTGTTTGCATGTTTACGCAGCGGCTGAAGCTGCGCGCTTGGAGCTAGACGCTGCATGTTTACGCTGGGATGTTTGAAGCTGAACTTGTGAGTCATTGAGTCCTTTTAAAGCTGAAATTGTACGTCTGTTATGTGTAACATAAGCTGGCTTTGAGCTGTGGAATACGTTATTCTGTCTAAACTATGGTCCGGACGGAGGTTCGGTTCTGGTACCGGCTCGGTTCTGAGAAAGATCGAACGAGTTGTTTTGAATAGATAGAGAAACGTTTTAAGGACTGGACGAAGTCTTAGCTAAGCTCAGAGTTGATTCGTTACAATTTTTGACAGAAAAAGGTGCATTTTGACAGTTTAAAAGACAAAAAGTTGACGGACTTGTTCAGATAAATCTAACATGCTAGTTGGGAAAGACGTTCTGTGATTGGTTGAAAAAGACCGTGTGTAACGTTTTGATTGGCTGACAGACGTGTCAGTAGTGACTAACTCTGACGTGTCAGGTCGTGTTGCTCTGTCATTGAACGATCCTTTTTAAACTGATTAATCCTGACACATCATCAATTTTCTTTTTCTTTTCACCACTTGGTTCTATGAGTAACTGTAAAATAGCAAATTTCTGGAAGTAAACGGTTTAAAAAACATTTTAAACTAATGTTGCTGTGAGACTAAAAAGAAAAATTGCAGGTTTATTAAAAATTCAGTGCTTTAGAGTGAAATACACTACAAAGAGCTTGGTAATCTAGTATCTGTTAAGAAATAAGCACATGACAAGTAACACTGCAAAGAAGCATTTACTTAAATATTCATGAATTGGGGTAAAACCTGAGAAAGGTGCCCACATTTGGATAAGTGACTTATAACAGTACTTTTGTGTAAACCCAAAGCTAAAATAGTGTGAAAACTCAATGACAACTTGAATACAAATATTTACCTGTAAAATATCTGAAGCTTGCAACTGTTTTTAACAGATAAAGTGCTACACAGTGAATAACCATGACAGGTGTCAGGGAAAAAGACTTTGATCCTTATGGGATGAAGGACTGGTTAGAAGATGCGTTGAAGCTGCTAACAGGATCCTTACATCCATATGTAAAACAGGCGGAGAGCATGAACCCAAAAGAGTTAGTGGACAATCTGAAGGAGGTTGCAGAGAGTGTGACCTCTACAGAAATTACAAGGTCAAACTATGAAAAGCTGGCTAAAATTGCAATTTTGCTGAAAGAATCATTCTATGCAGTTGTTGAGAAAGCTGATTACCTTGCAATAAGGTTAGACAGTGAAAAAGAGGTGGTTCAGAAAACTGAAGAACACTTCCTTCAATTTGAGAGCAAAAACGAGGTCCTCTTGACAAAACATTATGAACAGATGTTTCACTTACAGCAAAATGCAAATGCAGAAATTGATTCGCTGAACAGCAAAATACAATTACTTGAGGCATCACTATATGAAGCCAGGGATGCTACAGATGTGCTTCAAAAAGATCTGCACAAACATGAAGTGCATAAAAAGATATTACTGGAAGAAGTTGTGCGTTCACGACGGGAATGTCGGACATCACAGGAACGCCTTAAGGCTTGTGAGGAGGAGCTAAGAGCAGCAACAAACAAGATTTCTGACGTGGGGCGAGTTTGTCTGGAACTCAGAGAAGACCGTGGACAGAGTTCAGGTCACCCACAAACACTTCAGAAAGACGTTGTTGCACCTCCTGCTCTTAATCCACCCTCATCTCGGGCGGTAGGAACAGACCTGAACAGGTCTCCTCCACCGATAATGCGACAGTGTGCAGTGAATGTGTTCGAGGCATGTTCTAAGACGCCCATAGAAGTGTTTCCTGGTGTAAAGGTTAAACCCCACTGCCTAGAAATGGAAGGACGGAGTGCGTTGACACCTCCTCCTAAGACAGGCGAGAAAAGGCAGTATTTTCAAACTGACAAACCACGTAATGAAGGTGCACGCTGGGACAAACAGGCTCCTCTTTCAGAGGATGAGCGTGATGATCGTAAATGGGATATGCGTAGGACGCAAAGATATGGGATCCAAGAGGACCCATATTATCAGAGGAAATCAGAAGAGGAACCCCCAAAAGACGTACCTAACCCTCCCCCACCTCGGACGAAACGGACCGAGGCGATAAAATCACAAAGGTACCAGGAGCAAAGCCCTACACCTCTGAGCTCGGAGGAGACAGAGAAACTACAAAGGTTTGTAGAAACTTTGAAAAACGCTGAAATGGGAATCCAACCAGGAGCACAATGTAGTGATCTGATCGCTACTAAATCTGACGGCGCGAATAACAACATTACAGATGTCGGTGAAACACACCAAGACATTGCTGTTGCTGCCTCCAACAACCCCTCATCGGTCGAAGGGGGGATAAACTCACACACAAACGATGATGAGTCATCGCAAACTGAAAACTCAGAAACTGATTTTCATGATTTTGAACTAGGCATTCCAGTTCTGGGAGGACTCCCAGATAACCTGGTACCGAGTCAAGAAGCTGGGCCAGTATGTTTCACGAAACCATCACAGGCCATCGCTCTTTTCTCAACCAATGACGTCGACCAAGGACCACAAACCTATGGTGTCTTACCCATAGACAGGTCCGACGACTCAGAAAAGGATTCGTTGGAGCTCCCCAAGGAGCAAGAACCCTCATCAGTCTCATCACAGATTGAACAGGTGGTCGCCCAAGCCGACACTCTGACATCTGATGAAGAAAGAGACAAACCTCGCCAAGTTCTTCGAAAATATGAAAAGTCATTTTCACCTGACCCAGACATCACCCAACTTCAAAAGTTGGATGATCCTGCAATTAACTCGATGATACTGTATCTGACTGACCCAGACAAATACACTCCATCGAAAGTCAAACTGGATTCCAATCCAGACCTAAAAGTCCTCTTTCAGCTGCGCAAACAGTTAAAACTACTCAAGGACAACCTAACTTTAGCTCATGGAGCGACGTCCTCACCCGTGTTCGCGGTCTCCCATGACCGAAGGGGGGTGACGCCAGTTAGGATAATGCTACCAAACGCGATAACGTGAGCAAATCTGACATTCAGAGTGAGTGGCGCACCGAAACGTCGTTTTCTAGTTGCTTAATCACTGTTGTTGTCGATGTTGAAACGTTGTTTTACTGGTTGCTTAATCACTGTTGTTGTCGATGTTGAAACGTTGTTTTACTGGTTGCTTAGTCACTGTTTTTGTCGATGTTGAGACATCGTTTAATTGGTTTTTGGTATTGTTTTTGAACACCCCAGGCAAGAATGAATTTTGTTGTGTAGTTAAGTTAGAGGCTAAGAGGCCTTTAACCATGCCAACATGCAGTTCATTCGTTAAATTGCAATCTTTGCGGAGTCAATGTATATTATTGCTACCTTAAGTACCATAACCTACATTGATCTCACAACGCTTAAGCCGAACCTACTCGAACAATTCTATTCGGGGGGATAGCTAATTCTTTTTGATGAGTCTCGCCATAGACTTCCAAAACATTTATGGGGAAACCAAACACCCAATCTCAAGTCGTTCGTCTAAAAGACAACAGACAATTGAACCAAACTATATTTTACCATGTAAAGCTAACTTAAACCAAGTTAGAAATGGAAAAATAGTTTGGACCCCTTTTCTATAGGTATAAAACCCTGTAGTTTACCCTTTTCAGCATGTTCCACCCCTTAACTGGTAGTTGTAGCTGTTCCCAACCATAATAGCTTACACACCAGGTGCATATAGTTTAAGGCCTTATGTAAAATCCCCTTCATAAGCCCACCTTAAACCACATAATTGCATGTCACATTTGAACCAGAACGGCACAGACTGGACGTCGCCCAGAGACGACCTTCGCTGGAGGCGACCTGCAATCCTGACGTTGGTCTCCAATCTTCATCCAGTGGCCGCATCTTCAGTTCAATCCAAGGGTACCCCTCTGTATGCTGATCAATCAACACTTCCAATCGTTGTGGATTTACCGTTGTGGATTATATGACTTTTTCCAATGGATTACAGACTCTGTTTCCAAGGGGTTAAAGCATTGCTACAATGGAATTACCGAGACGTTATGGAATTATAATCAACACAATGGAATTGCCAAGAACATTGTGGAATTACCTTTGACTTTGTTTTCCTTGCTGGATTACTTTTGACTTTTGTTTTCCTTGCTGGATTACTCTTGACTCTTGTTTCCTTGCTGGATTACATCAAGCTTCAAGGACAATCGAAGGCGTAAGTTCATGTTTGGAATTCATCCCCATGGACAGGTGATGATTTCCAAAGGGGGGACTGTAGTTAACTTAACCTGATGTCAAAACTAAGCCTAAGGTCAAAACCCTTGACCTTAAGAACCTTGTGGGACAGGAACTGTCATTTCATTGATGTCAAATCCAGAAATACAGGTTCACCCATCCTGAGACTTTCTTTCTTGAAAATTCAAGTGAAAGAACACTCTCTTTTCTATTATCATTCCTGTTTTACAAATGTTTGATAATCAAAGTGTTTTAGTTCAAACATTTTAGATGTTACAGTGAACTAATCAATTTTATTAACTGTGAAACAGTGTAATGATTTTTTAATCCTCATGCAAAGTTAGAATTCATGTTAAGGCCTGTTACAGAGTAATCATGTATTTTCTGATTTCTGTCTTTGAATGAGCAAGTGTAAGTTTTGTCCAAGGTCGGAGTCGAAGCAGACATGTGTCTTGTTTTAAAATCCTCTCAGACGTAAACAGAGGAGTTGGCACCTGTTTCTCCAAACTCGCCAAAATATTTCTCTCGCCTGTCTAAGAACAGTTTTAGTCTGTTCCATAACAATTCTTGCTGTTTTCTGACTTCTAGTAACCTCTTACATCACAAAACACACCCCTGTCTGGTTGATTTTGACCAATCAGGGACGCTCAAATATACCGGAAATAGAGCTCTTTAAAATGCCGGTACTTCCTAGTTCTCTCAGTTCGGTGAGGCGCTGAGAAGTTCTGAGATGTTCGCAGTTCAGAATGCAGAGAGTTTGGGAGTTCGTGAATGCAAACGCAGGCGTTCATGGATGCTGCTAAACCAAACAAGCTGAACCAGAGACGATTTTGGGAATTATAACTTCTGTTTGGATAACCTTGCACGGCTCTCGAGGTATTTGGCTGTTCTCACTGAGACGCTGAACAGTGGTTGGAAGTGAGACTCCACGCCGGAACTGATCTATCTTCAGAAAAGGTAAAAGTCGACCTTCACCAAAAGTGTACTGTGGGACAAGCTGATTTCCGAAGGAGCATGCACGTTCTGGTTAAAACAGATAAATTCCCTCACACATCTCTCTGTAAGATAAATCTCAATTTTCCATCTTTAAACTCTCCTTTCTGCTAGAAAATTGTACAGTTTTCATTAATGTCTGTAGTGAAGCAACGGAAAATCATGGCCGTATGATTTTCCTGGTTGTAAAGCTGATTGATTATGTGGTTATTTTCATATTTTGCCAAATTAATGTAAATGTTTGATGTTAAACTTTGATTCTGTAAAATAAATGACCGCATTCATTTTGATGGGTCAAAGATAAATGACGTCTCACGTTACATTTCATTAAATTCAATGCACGTTTATTCAGTCCAGAAAAATGAAGAATCCGTTTTAATTGATGAATATATCTCAGCATCTGTTCATCTACAAAAGTGAAGGGTATTTATGCAGACAGGCATTTACCAGGACATTTTTCATTCACTGAATTCCTCAAACAGAAGGGACAAAATGAAAAATTAGAAACTTTTTAAAAGATACAGTTACAGATATTCACAGAGATCAGTTTACTCATTTTTGTTAAAGATAATGCACGTTTAATTGCTAAATCACTAAATAAGAGTAAACTTATCAGGAAAAATAAACTTTTCTGTTTAAGTTACCACCTAAAAAATACATCTTCCTATTTAATTTTAAATAGCAGATACTGACAGGAGGACAACAGGAATAACAGTTTTTCTGAAGAAAGACTGATTAATCCTGACACATCATCAATTTTTATTTTTCTGTACACCTCTGAACTCGATGAGTAACTGTAAAATAGCAAACTTCTGGAACAGAACGGTTTAAAAAGTGTCTTTAAACTGATTTGCTGTGAGACTTTTTTAGAAAAATTGCAGGTTTATTAAAAATTCAGTGCTTTAGAGTAAAATACACTAAAAAAGAGCTTGGTAATCTAGTATCTGTTAAGAAATAAGCACATAAAAAGTAACACTGCCAGAGAGGCATTTACTTAAATATTCATGAATTGGGGTAAAACCTGAGACAGGTGCCCACATTTGAATAAGTTGACTTATAACAGTACTTTTGTGTAAACCCAAAGCTAAAATTGTGTGAAAACTCAATGACAACTTGAATACAATTATTTACCTGTAAAATATCTGAAGCTTGCAACTGTTTTAAACAGATAAAGTGCTACACAGTGAAAAACATGACAGGTGTGGTAGAAAAAGATTTTGATTATTATGTGATGAAGGACTGTTTAGAGAATGTGTTAGCACGGCTGACAGGATCCTTACATCCATATGTAAAACAGGTGGACAGCATGAACCCAAAAGAGTTATTGGACAATCTGATGGAGGTTGCAGAAAGTGTGACCTCTACAGAAATAACAATGTCAAGCTATGAAAAGCTGGCTACAATGGCAATGTTGCTGAAAGAATCTTACTTTGCATTAAGACGGGATCACGTCGTGACACTGTCACAAGTTTCCCGCTGCAAAGGCGAAATAGATGTGCTTAAAAAAGATCTGCACAAAAGCAGAGTGGATAAAGAAGATCTGGAAGAACTCAGAGTGGATAAAAAAGCATTACTGGGGCTATATAAGCGTTTACAAAGTGAATGTCAAACATCCCAGGAACGCTTAAAAACATGTGAGGAGAAACTAAGAGCAGCAACAAATAAAAGTTCTGACGTGGGGCGAGGTGGTATGGAATCCAGAGAAGACCTTAAACAGTGTCGGGATAATACACCAAAACCTCCAAAGATCTTTTACTCACCTGGTGCTTTTAGACTCATCCAACCACCCTCACCTAAAGTGGTAGGAACAGACCTGAACAGGTCTCTTCCACAAAACATGCAACAGAGTGCATGGAAACTTCCTCTTTCAATGGATGTTCTGCTAAAACTCTCAAAATATGTACAACGCTTTGTACCTGGACCGATGGGTTCAACTGGAACAAAAGCGTACCTGAAAGATCTCGAATTCAGATTGAAAGATTATCCTAATGCTACGGTTGAGGATAAGATCAGTCTGATACGGCTCACCTCGGACAGAGAGGTGTTCGCCTTCATCGAGCGTCTACCTGATGCAACGAGAAAGGATTACAACCTTCTGTGTGAGGCTTTGATCAGAGAGTACGACCCCTGCACGGGACCTGCTGGTTTCCCAGCCGCTGACAAGGTCAAGCAGGGAAAGAATGAACATCCAAAGATCTATTACAAAAGAATCTTCCAAGCTTATTTTGGTTACAGAAATGAAACCGGAATGGAGGAAGAAAAAAATTTTAAATATGTTTTCAGCAAAAATCTCCACACTGACATACGCATGTCAGTACAAATTATGGCAAATTTCAGAGAAAAATCCATAAATGAGATTAAACAGTGTGCTGTGAACGTTTTCGAGGCATGTTCTCATGCTAAGACGCCCATAGAAGAATTTCCTGGTATAAAGGTTAAACCCCACTCCCTAGAAATGGAAGGAAGGCGCGCGTCGCCACCTCCTCCTAAAACAGGCGAGAAAAGGCAGTATTTTAAAACTAACAAACCACGTAATGAAGGTGCACGCTGGGACAAAAAGGCTCCTCCTTCAGAGGATGAACGTGTTTATCATAAATGGGGCATGCGTAGGACGCAAAGATATGGGATCCAAGAGGACCCATATTATCAGGGGATGTCCGAAAAGGAACCCCCAAAAGACGTACCTAACCCTCCCCCACCTCGGACGAAACGAACCGAGGCGATAAAATCACAAAGGTCCCAGGAACAAGGCCCTGCACCTCTGAGCTCGGAAGAGACAGAGGAAATACAAAGGTTTTTAGAAACTTTGATACACGCTGAAATGGGAATCCAACCAGGAGCACTATGTAGTGATGCGATCGCTACTAAATCTGACGGCGCGAATGACAACATTACAGATGTCGGTGAAACACACCAAGACATTGCTGTTGCTGCCTCCAACAACCCCTCATCGGATGAAGGGGGGGTAAACTCACACACAAACGATGATGAGTCATCGCAAACTGAAAACTCAGAACCTGACTTTCATGATTTTGAACTAGGCATTCCAGTTCTGGGAGGACTCCCAGATAACCTGGTACCGAGTCAAGACACTGGGCCAGTATGTTTCACGAAACCAACACAGGCCATAGCTCTTTTCTCAACCAATGACGTCGACCAAGGACCTCAAACCTATGGTGTCTTACCCATAGACAGGTCCGACGACTCAAAAAAGGATTTGTTGGAGCTCCCCAAGGAGCGAGAACCCTTAACAGTCTCATCACAGATGGAACAGGTGGTCGCTCAAGCCGACACTCTGACATCTGATGAAGAAAGAGACAAACTTCGCCAAGTTCTTTTAAAATATGAAAAGTCATTGTCAACTGACCCAGACATCATCCAACTTCAAAAGTTGGATGGTCCTGCAATTAACTCGATGATACTGTATCTGACTGACCCAGACAAATACACTCCATCGAAAGGTAAACTGGATTCCAATCCAGACCTAAATGTCCTCTTTCAGCTGCGCAAACAGTTAAAACTACTCAAGGACA
>NC_056500.1:54763798-54765294 GCF_014905685.2 Nematolebias whitei | reverse complement strand
AATGTGCTGAAACACCTTTCTGACTCTGCAGAAGTCATCAGGGTTGTGATGGCTATTTGATCTGTGACATCACTAAAATAATGTATTTTGTGAAAAAAAGGGTTTGAGAATAAAACCTAAATAAACTAAATACAAATAAAATGTTTATATTATTATAGATGCAAGAATGTCTTGTAGATATATATTTTATCCTCAAAGTATCCATGGAGAAAACTGGGTCAAAGCTTTTCCCGAACTTATGAAAAAAGACATGAATTTGACAGCGGGGGGTGTAGCAGGTGAAGCAGGTGGAGAGACGCAGCAGGACCAGTGGAGCTCCAGAGTCTGCCCATGAGAGATCTCTCTTCCTCGTATGAAATAGGTGAAATTGATTTATTTCAGAGAATCTTTATTTTTCTACTTAAAGTCAAATCAGTGAGACAATTCAGTTTTGTTTGAGAAGACGGCACGAGGTGCCGCTGCGATGAGCCCAGATTATGACCAGTGCATGTTTTGTTTTTATGCAGATGAAACAGCATTCAGTTCAGTGCTCGTCTTCTGGTCATCATTAAACACAACGCAGAGTGAACTTTAAGAATAATAAAAACGAACTGACAGGTTGATATTATTTGGACCAAGCTGAGTTAATATCCGGCCAAGTTCAGCACGTGACACAGCTGTCTACACCAAGCCACGCCCACATACACTCACGCTGAGGCACGTCCATCCTCATTGGATGAATCCTGTGGCTGTGGGCGGACCCTGGGCTGGACAAAATTAGCCCCAATGAACTGCAAACCGAGGGGGCGTGGCAAGACGTCTGTCAATCATTCTGAACCATGACGGAACAGTAACAGAACGGGGCTGTCAAAATGTAGCTCTTTGGAACGACCCTGGGATTTTTTCCAGGCGGTTTGACACTAGTTTTGTTGTAAATTTAACAAAATGTGATACATTATTTCTAAAATGTATTTTTAAGTTATCCTGATGCATGCTCAATAATCCAGGTAGAAGAATCCAAAAAAGTTCAATCTGGTCCTCTGGACATTAAAAAAAAACAAAAAACAAAACAAAGCAAAAAAATGTAGAAACGTTTCGTCTCTCATCCAAGAGACTTCCTCAGTCTGAGGTGCTGTATTCAGCTCAGTCTCTTAAATAGCACCTTCTCAGAGTGGATCAATCAGTTTGCTGCTGACAATCAAAACCAGCTGATCACATGGTCAAGAAGGACCATCAGCCTAACAATGGATCATTAGCACACTGATGGCTGTTTACTATTCACAGAGGGCTGAGTGATACTAGCAATAACAGCATTGTAAGAGGGGGACAGTTGAACCCGGAGGCCTCCACCCCTGTTTAATGATGGACGATTTCTTTTCACAAAGATGGCCTCCTTTACTCCTCTCTCAAACCATCGTTCCTCTCTGTCCAGGATGTGAACATGAAACTGTGCCTGCAGTCAACCTACTACACATATGGGGAGCAATATTATAGGCAGAAACATGGGTGTGCTATGG
>NC_056500.1:54753771-54763698 GCF_014905685.2 Nematolebias whitei | reverse complement strand
GTTGGCTTTCTTGGACTGTGAGGTCTCAGTCTCTGATAGAGGACATTTGCAAACCGAGGTGTACCGCAAACCCACCCACACAGACCAGTATTTGCAGTTTGACTCCCATCACCCTTTGGAGCACAAGTTAGGAGTCATCAGGACTCTGTACCACAGAGCAGACAGCATCCCCACTAACTCGGTAGCCAGGCAGAAGGAGAAATCCTACACAAAACAGGCTCTAGAGCAATGTGGATATCCTACCTGGGCCTTCCTGAAAGCAGAGAAGAAACCCAAACAGGACTCCAGTCAGCATCAGGTGAAAAGGAGGAAACCAGACCCAGACCAGTGGTCATTCCGTATGTTGAGGGAGTATCAGAGAAACTGAGACGTTTATTTTCTAAACATAACGTCCCAGTGGCTTTTAAACCCCAAAATACATTACGGCAAAGACTGGTTCATCCCAAAGATCCAGTCCCCCGGCACAAACAGAGTAATGTTGTGTATGTTGTTCAGTGTCAGGAGGGTGATCAGTCTTACATCGGGGAAACTCAACAGCCACTGGCCAAAAGGATGGCCCAGCACAGAAGATCAACATCATCAGGCCAGGATTCTGCGGTCTACACTCATCTCCAGGCCAGCGGTCACTCTTTCAGGGATGAAGATGTTCACATCCTGGACAGAGAGGAACAATGGTTTGAGAGAGGAGTAAAGGAGGCCATCTTTGTGAAAAGAAATCGTCCATCATTAAACAGGGGTGGAGGCCTTCGTGTTCAACTGTCCCCCTCTTACAATGCTGTGATTGCTAGTATCACTCAGCCCTCTGTGAATAGTAAACAGCCATCAGGTGCTAATGATCCATTGTTAGGCTGATGGTCCTTTCTTGAGCATGTGATCAGCTGGTTTTGGTTGTCAGCAGCAAAACTGGTTGATCCACCCTGAGAAGGTGCTATTTAAGAGACTGAGCTGAAAACAGCACCTCAGACTGAGGAAGTCTCTTGGATGAGAGACGAAACGTTTCTACATTTTTTTGCTTTGTTTTTGTTTGGTTTTTTGAATGTCCAGAGGACCAGATTGAACTTTTTTGTATTTTTAAGTTGTTATTTTTAAGTTGTTTATTTTAACATCTTTATTGTAAATGCCAGACAGGGAGGGCTTAGCCCTCCTAGCCCATTGATACCAGCAGTCACTGGTCAAATCTCAATTTTGGTGGAAAGACTTAGTGAAGGATGTTAAGGAATTTGTCTCCACTTGCCTTCACTGTAATCGGGCTAAGATCTCTAGACGCCCTCCGGCAGGCCTGCTTCAGCCTCTTCCTATCCCTTCATGCCCATGGTCTCATCTTTCCAAGGATTTTATTACTGGTCTTCCTTCATCTGCTGGTAATACTGTGATCCTGACTGTTGTGGACTGATTTTTCAAGATGGTCCACTTAGTAACCCTCAAGAAACTTCCCACTGCCAAGGAGTTGAGACATTATGGTCAAAGAGATTTTTCGCCTGCACAGTGTACTGACAGATATTGTGTCTGATTAAAGACCACAGTTTGCTTCTCATTTTTGGAAAGAGTTCTGTAACCTGCTTGGCATTTCTGTTAGCCTCTCCTCAGGATTTCACCCCCAGACTGATGGACAGAGTGAGAGAGCCAACCAAGAGGTGGAGACAAAGTTATGCCTGTTATGCGAAGGGGATCCCAACAAATGGGCCACTAACCTACCCTGGGTGGAACATTTCATCAATTCCCTACCATCATCCACATCAGGTTTGTCCCCCTTCTATACTGTCTATGGTTTCTAACCCCCATTGTTCTCCATTCAGGCTAAAGAAGCCCAGGTTCCTTCAGCCCACTGAGCGACTCTGAGATGTCAACACACGTGGAGGAGAGCCAGAAAGGCCCTCACCAAGACCTCCTTGGTCTACATCAGAGGGACCAATCATTGATGGTCTCAGAGCCCATCTTACCAGGTGGGCCAAAAAAGGTGTGGTTGTCCACTAAGGACCTCCCTCTTTGTACTGAATCACGTAAACTTGCGCCTCATTTTGTGGGTCCTTTCCCCATCTCCAAGTTGATTAACCCTGTGGCTGTTCACCTACAATTACCTCGCTCCCTCAAAGTACACCCCACCTTCCACGTCTCACAAATCAAACCACTCTTTTCTTCCTGCTTTGACCTGGACCGTCTCCCTAGATTTTCATCAAAGCTGCACTCGGTGTGCTCACTCTCTGCTGCTGCCTGCTCACAGTTCTTGACATCAACCTCCAGAACCAACAGAAGGACTACACCTTGCTCTCGACTGTGAAGGTTTGTGACTTTGACTGTTATAATCATCATTCCCTGAACCTTCACAGTCTTGCCCAGATCTCTAACTCACCTATCTCTACAGATCTGATCTGGGCCTGGAACCAGACCGCCTCCAGCGGCTATTTATTAATAAATCATTTGAACCATTCCTGGCTTGTTTTGTCATGCACAAATCCTAAAACCCATTCTTGTCAGGTAGTGGTCAGCTCTGCCCATCTCTTCACCCAAGTGTCCAAGACGTCCGGCCGCAGATCAGATGAGACAACAACAAAGTCCATCATCAAACTGTGGCCTAGGGTGTCCTGGTGCCAAAAGCACATATGGACCCCCTTATGCTTGAATATTGTGTTCGTTATGGACAATCCATGACTAGCACAGAAGTCCAAGAACAGAACAACACTCGGGTTTAGATCAAGGGGGCCATTCCTCCCAACCACACCCCTCCAGGTTTCACTGTCATTGTCTACGTGAGCGCTGAAGTCTCCCAGCAGAACATTGGAGTCCCCAGGAGGCACACTCTCCACTACTTCCTCCAAGGACTCCAAAAAGGGTGGGTAATCTGAACTGCCATTTGGCGCATAAGCACAAACAACAGTCAGAACCCGTTCCCCCAACACGTAGATGGAGGGAGGCTGTGGCTGAGTGGTTAGAGCAGTCGTCCTCCAATGCAAGAGTTGGGGGTTCAAATCCACCAGCAGTCACATGCTGAAGTGTCCCTGGGCAAGACACTGAACCCCTCACAGCCTCTGATGTGTGTCCCATCAGTGTATGCATGTGATCTAAAGTACTGAATAGTCTCATTAGAATGATTTGTTCAATTAGCTTTGTAGAGATCTAGTAGAATGTTGTATGAATGGGTAAATGAGGACAAAGATTGAAGTGTAAAGTGCTTTGGGTATCTTGAAATAAAATAGAAATGCACTATATAAGTACAGTCCATTTACCATTTACCTTCTCGTTCACCGGGGTGAACCCCAACGTACAGACGCCAAGATGTGGGGGCAACAAGTATGCCCACTCCTGCTCAGCGCCTCTCACCAGGGGCAACTCCAGAGTGGAAGAATGTCCAACCCCTCTCAAGGATACTGGTTCCAGAGCCAAAGCCATGCGTAGAAGTGAGTCCATTACTAACTGGAACCTCCCAAGCTCACACACAGCTCAGGCTGCTTCCCCACCAGAAAGATGACATTCCACATTCCAGTAGCCATCTTCTGTAGCCAAGGATCAGACCACCAGGGTCCCCACCCTCGGCCGCCTCCCATCCCACATTGCACCCGACCCCTTTTGCCCCTTCCACAGGTGGTGAGCCCATGAGAAGGGGGACCCACGTCTCCTCTTCGGGCTGTGCCCGGCAGGGCTCCATGGGTAAAGGCCCGGCCACCAAGCACTCGCCAGTGTGCCCCACCTCCAGACCCGGCTCCAGAGTCGGGCCCCAGTGACCCACGTCCGGGTGAGGAAACATTGTTTCCATTGATTGTAATCATAAGGGCTCTTTGGGCTGCACTTTGTCTGTTCCCTCACCTAAGACCTATCTGCCTTGGGTGACCCTACTAGGGGCATGAAGCCCCTGACAGCATAGCCCATAGGATCATTCGGACACTCAAACCCCTCCACCACGGTAAGGTGGCAGCCCAGGGAGGGGCCTATTTTTTTCTTTAACAATATTTTTACACATTTTAGATTATGAAAAATCTAACGATGTTAAAATTTGTACTATTGGGATGTTATTTTATTTATTAAGCAGAAAAACACTAATTATTTCCAAAGAATAGGAACCAATACATCTGTCAGATGAAACACTAGAAGCCTTCAAATACTAAAAAGTTATATAAAAGTTGATTATGAGCATAAAAATTTTCATATTCACTAATACAATTTTCAAGGAACTTGCTTGTTTTTTGTTGTTGGTTTTTTTGTCTTTTGGGCAGAATTTTTTGTTTGCATGCTTTGTGCTAAACTGACCAATTAACTTATTACAGCTGCTTCAGTGATTGTTTGGCTGAAACTACGGTAGTTCAAATGATTAACCTGCCACCAAACAAGATTTGTCCATCCATCCATTATCTTTACCCGCTTATTCCATTTTGGGTCACGGGGGTCGCTGGTGCCCATGTCCAGCAATCACTGTGCGAGGGGCGGGGTACACCCTGGATGGGTCTCCAGTCCATCACAGGGACACCCTGGACAGGTCTCCAGTCCATCACAGGGCCACATAGAGACAAACGAGACAAACAACCATTCACTCTCTCACTCACACCTAGGGACAATTTAGAGTTACCAATCAGCCTAACATGCATGTTGTTGGTCTGTGGGAGGAAACCGGAGTACCCGGAGAAAACCCACGCATGCACGGAGAGAACATGCAAACTCCACCCAGAAAGGCCCCTGGACCGGGATTTGAACAAAGGACCTGCTCGCTGAGAGGCAGCAGCTCTACCAGTTGCACCACCGTGCTGCCCAAACAAGATTTGTATTTTATGTTTTTTGTTTGTATGTATGTAAGTTAAAGATTTTGAAAATACAAAATAAGTATTCATAAAGAACTCAGGATGAACTCAGCTAAACAAGGTTTATTTGTTTGGTTGGTTGGTTTTTGTTTCAGAACATTTAAGCCACTGTACATTTTTCTTAACAGGAAGCAAATTGTCTAGCTGTGTCTCCTCCCGGTCTGCACATCTAGTTTCTTACACATCATGAAGTGTGTGTATGAAATTTGTGAAATCAGATGGCTTAACATGGGTCAATTCTCACTGAACTATAAATACCACTTAAAAGTGTTCAGTTGGCATTGCATGACGACAGCTGCACTGCAGGAGGAAACTACCATATGACAGTAATGTGTTGTCTCTAAGTATATGACTGCTTAATATAATTACCACCCAGCTGTCTCCATTCAGACTGCAACTGGCTTATTATCATGTGTATGCTTATTAATGATTCATGGAGCTGGAGACGTAGATGTTTAGTGCTTGCAGACACAAATCTACAATGACAGCATTGAGACTGTGGGTCTTCAGTGTGTAGTTAACTATATTGACATTCAGTGGAAATAAAATGTATCCATACAACTCTGTGGCTCCAGATTAAAGTCCACCTGTTTCACAACAAAGATTACCAGCTTTTATCCATCCAAGTTAGGCCTTTTGTTGCAGAAACATAACTCAAAGGTGACGCCACACTCCACTACTCTTGTCCCTTCTTTGTCCTCAGATGGGCTTTGCAAAGGTTGCATTTCTACTGTGGACATTAGTTAGGCTGCAGGATGAGCTTTCGGGCCGCCAACCCTGTCAAATCTGGCCCTGTCAGCTGGTGGGATTTACCTAAACACTCATTCAGCAATTGTGAATGAAGCTCGGAGCAGGCAGCAAGGTCTACATGCTGAGGGGAAAACCAAAGTTTGACAGACAAATATTTAGATTAGGGACAAATTTGGAATAAATGTATGTTAGTTCTTTCCTTATCTACAAACTGGATTCCAAAAAAGTTGGGACACTAAACAAATTGTGAATAAAAACTGAATGCAATGATGTGGAGGTGCCAACATCTAATATTTTATTCTGAATAGAACACAAATCACAGATCAAAAGTTTAAGCTGAGAGAATGTATCATTTTAAGGGAAAAATCTGTTGTTTCCAAATTTCATGGCGTAGTGACGACTTCATGAGATTCTTTATAAATAAAATTATTTCAATTAGAGAGAAAATTCAAACCATCCTTCCTTCTACTATCTCTAGTCGCCTATCAAATGAGGCAACTTTAAAAATTTCACTAGAGCCTGATTTATGTTTGGACAGTTTTTGTCCTGTTGAGCTCTGAATTGTCAAAAATAATAATCTCATCCAAACCATCCACATGCCTGCTAGATCCCATCCCAACCAGACTGTTTAAAGAGGTATTTCCCCTAATTAATGTCCACATTTTGGATCTACTTAATTTGTCTTTAATGGATGTTTATGTACCACAGAGCTTTAAGGTTGCTGTAATTAAACCTTTACTTAAGAAGTCTGATTTTGATTCAGAAATCCTGGCCAACTATAGATCT
Organism: Nematolebias whitei; assembly: GCF_014905685.2. Classification (NCBI taxonomy): domain Eukaryota; kingdom Metazoa; phylum Chordata; class Actinopteri; order Cyprinodontiformes; family Rivulidae; genus Nematolebias; species Nematolebias whitei. The sequence continues at coordinate 54,757,375 of NC_056500.1, read as the reverse complement.
ATATCTAACTTTCATCTCAAAAATTCTAGAGACAATAGTTGCAGGTCAGCTGTGTGAACATCTACAAAGAAATAATCTGTTTGAAGAGTTTCAGTCAGGGTTTAGAGCTCATCATAGAACAGAAACAGCACTAGTAAAAATTACTAATGATGTTCTCACGGCCTCAGACAATGGACTTGTGTCTCTACTGGTCCTGTTAGACCTCATTGCTGCATTTGATACAGTTGATCACAATATTTTACTACAGAGGCTTGAATATGATGTTGGGATTACAGGAACAGCTCTAAAATGGTTTAAATCATATCTATCTGATAGATTCCATTTTGTAAATGTAAATAATAAATCTTCTTCATACACCAAAATTAGTCATGGAGTTCCTCAGGGCTCAGTGCCTGGGCCAGCACTCTTTACTTTATATATGCTTCCATTAGGTAAAGTTATTAAACAGCATGGGATAAATTTCCATTGTTATGCTGATGACACACAATTATATTTGTCCATTAAACCCAATGAATCCAATCAGCTACTTAGACTACAAGCATGTCTTAAAGACATAAAAACCTGGATGACCCTAAATTTTCTCCTGTTGAACAGACAAGACTGAGGTTTTGGTTTTTGGACCTGAGCACCTTAGGAATTAATTTTTCAGTCTTTCTCCCTCCTTAGATGCATTAATCTGTCCTCCAGCTCTAATGTTAAAAATCTTGGTGTTATTTTTGATCAGGACATGTCTTTTATCCCCCACATTAAAAACATTACTAGAACCTCCTTCTTCCACCTGCGTAATATCACTAACATTAGAAACATCTGATCTAAAAATGATGCAGAAAAACTGGTCCATGCATTTGTCACATCTAGATTGGACTATTGCAATGGTTTATTATCTGGATGTCCAAATACTTCTTTAAAACATCTTCAGTTGATCCAAAATGCTGCTGCCAGAGTCTTAACTGGAGTTACTGGGAGAGATCATATTTCTCCAGTTTTAGCTTCTCTCCATTGGCTCCCTGTCAAATCCAGAATAGAATTCAAAATCTTACTTCTAACTTACAAAACCCTCAACAACCTAGCTCCATCTTATATTACAGATCTTATTGTTCCATATTTTCCTAACAGAGCACTTTGCTCTCAGGCTGCAGGTTTACTTGTGGTTCCTAGAATTTACAAAAACAGAATGGGAGGCAGATCTTTCAGTTATCAGGCTCCTCTCTTGTGGAACCAACTTCCAATCTCTGTCCGTGAGGCTGACACATTATCCAGTTTTAAAACTGGGATTAAGACTTTCCTTTTTGATAAATCCTATAGTTAGGGTCGGCTTGGGTTTCCTGAGCTGTCCCTTAGTTATGCTGCTATAGGCTTAGACTGCTGGAGGACAAACTGACAACACTTTTCACTCTGCTACAGTCTTTACTTACTCTGCTCAACCTGTTTTGTATTTGTAATTATTTTTTCTATCCTTAACATGTGTTTTTTTGTCTTTCAGGTACACCTGGACCTATACCTGGACCTGGACCTATACCTGGACCTATACCTGGACCTGGACCTATACCTGGACCTACCATTCTATGTTCGTCTGTCTCTCCTTCCTGTCCTCTCAACCAGCCGGTCAAAGCAGATGGCCTCTTGTCCTGAGCTGGTTCTGCTGGAGGTTTCTTCCTTTTAAAAGGGAGTTTTTCTTTCCACTGTCTCCACTGTGCTTGCTCAGGATGGGAGACTGCAACAAAGCCAAGATTCAACTTGTCTGCTGGATTCCTCAGATAGAGAACTTTACTAATTGGCTTTTATGTGAATGTTCCTGTAAAGTCCCTGAGACAACTTTGTTGTGATTTGGTGCTATATAAATAAACTGAGTTGAAGGCGGATGTGAAGTCCACAAAGAGCATTCGGACGTAAGAGTTTTTCTGCTCCAGGTGGTTGAGCGCAGTGTGGACCACAGAGGATATTGCATCCTCTGTTGATCGGTTCTCACGGTATGCGTACTGATGAGGGTCCTCGTTGATGTTGATGGTTGTTTTGATGTGAGTCATGACCAGTTTTTCGAAGCATTTAGCGAATATCGGGGTGAGGGCCACTGGCCGATAGTCATTCAGACCAGTCACTGTAGAGCTTTTTGGGACTGGGATGATGGTGGCAGTCTTCAGGCAGGTGGGAACTGTCTCCAGGGTAAGTGAGGTGTTAAAGATGTCTGCCAGCACCTCGCAGAGCTGATCAGCACATTCCTTCAACACTTTTCTGGGGATGTTGTCTGGGCCGGTTGCTTTGTGCGGATTAATCCTCCTGACTATAGTATATTGTATTTATGTACAAAGTACTATTAATCCCATAACTTTAAATTAGTATCTCATAAATATGACTAAGTAGTTTATTATTTTGAGATAACTGCTTATTACTCTGTGTATCCCATACTTTTAAGATGCTACTTATAAAATGATCGACCTTGGCATGTACATTTTATTTATGACTTGGTATGTCATAATTATGATGTAATTGCTCATAATTTTGACAGTATATCTCAATGATAACTTAGTATCTCATAAGTAAATTACTTTGTGTCAGTCAAAGACTCACATAACACTCATAACCAATGGACACAGACAAAGGCAGCGCTTCAGTTTATTGCCCCCACCAAATGGCAAAATCTTCTCAAACGTATGTTTTATTTTTGTCTTCTTGTAACTTTTTATGTTTGATGGTATTTCTCAATATGGTGAAATATAATGGTATTTATATCAGAAAGTTGCAGCAGCTTCCTTCTGCCAGTGTGCGTCGTGGTGAATCCTGCTCCGCGCCGCTCCGGCTCCAGTCCAGGTGTTTGCACCGCCTGCTGGTATCCTGGAGCAGAGCAACCAGAGCAGGGTCAGAGCGGCGCGTGAGCGGCGCGCAGCGACGAGCGCCACAGGATGGGGGGCACCAGCACCAGCAGCTGAATTCAAAAAGGCTGGATCAGGGAGTGAGGGTGGGGGCAGGCAGCGGCAGCCCTCTGCCCACCCTCTGCTGACTCTTGTTGGGTTTCTTCCCGCTCCACAGCAGCGACATGCCGTTCACCAAAAGAGCCGTGGGGCCGCGCTTCCTGTGCAGGCACCCCGTCCCACATGAGGGGGGTCTGCTGTTCGAGGACCTGGTGTCCATCAGTAACGTGGCTCTGTCCCGGAGCGTGCGGCAGCTGTCGGACCTGGCCAGACACGCGTGCTCCATGTTCCAGGAGCTCGAGGACGAGCTGACGAGCACGAGACTGCGGCTCCGGGGGCTGCAGGCTCGAATCAGCCCCCTCCAGCAGCTCTGCACCGAGCTGGACCCGAAACAGGACGCAGTGCGTGAGTACCTTTAACTCTTCCTGCTGCGCGCGGACACGGCTGACCAAAAACAACGAGCTCGTGCAGATTTCTTTATCTTTTAGTATCAGCTGATTCCTTCAAGCCAGCTGTTCCAGCTGCGTGACGCACATCGGTCTGTGAGCGCGTGTTCGTCTCCAGCACTGTGTCTAAATGTTGGACAACTTGGAGTGTTGCGTTCACGGACTGTTTTAGTGTGTTGTGTTCACGGACCGTTTACGGACCGTTTTAGAGTGTTGTGTTCAGGGACTGTTTTAGAGTGTTGTGTTCAG
>NC_056500.1:54749611-54753671 GCF_014905685.2 Nematolebias whitei | reverse complement strand
CAGTGATCTTCCTGGCACGGTGGTGACCAGTGATCTTCATGGCACGGGGGTGACCAGTGATCTTCATGGCACGGGGGTGACCAGTGATCTTCCTGGCACGGTGGTGACCAGTGATCTTCCTGGCACGGTGGTGACCAGTGATCTTCATGGCACGGTGGTGACCAGTGATCTTCATGGCACGGTGGTGACCCGTGATGTTCATGGCACGGTGGTGACCAGTGACACTGCAGGTCCGAACCAGCTGCGGCTTTCATTAATGACAGTTCTCGTTTCATTTGGAACATCACTTTCTGTCTGTAGTACTCTCAAGATCAACAGAATATGAGTGGCAGTAAGAAGTACTTTATTTCATTAGGATGGTTGTAAGCTTTATACATCATGAACTAATGAAGGTTCAGCTTCACATATCTGTAACATTCCTGAATCTGCTCTGCGTGGATATTAGTTCACCCTCTTGGTTCTGAAAACCCAACTTCTCTTAATTATGTGTTTTATATTAATGGTGCCAAGCGTTCTGTTGAACGACAGAAGCTTGTGTCATGTGAATGCAGCAGTCCCATGAGGCGTCAGTAGCAGAGCGTGGACCTTCAGGACTGGACTTGTGTGCAGGACCTTAACAAGAGGAGGGAACTGCTGTACACGTGTTGGTTTGGGCTGTTCGTGCATGACAAGTGGCACTTTTGTGCACATCCTTGAATATTTCTTCAGCAGTGTTCTCGTTGCTCTAAATATTGCAGAGGCAGATTTGTGAGCACATGAACTACGCATCCTATGACTTGATGTTTAATCTACCTGTGACCTGTGACCTGTGTCACATCTGCTTCCTCTTCAGGCTTGTTGCTCTCAGTTCAAGCTAAATTGAAAAGAACGTGTTTTTAGAAGTAGAGATGCAGCTTTAAACACAGAGTACACCTTCGTGAGAACCTCTGCTGTTCGCAGCCAGAAGCACACCAGGTGCCCGACACTTTATCCTCAGCCCAGTGTTTGGACAGGGACACCCCACGAGCGCCTGCTCTGGATGTCCATCAGACCATGCCGCCCCTCACTGGAGGACTCGCGGGGTTTTAGATTCCACCGGCTCAGTTTGGGAGCAGAGCTGTAATAGTGGCGGCGCCCTGGTTCGTTGTGGTCCAGGAGCATGCACATGGCTGGTGGTTTGGAGGCGCTCCTCCTGCAGACTGGGCTGGAGGAAAACAGGAGTCTCAACTCAAACGGAGTGAAGCTCCACCTGAAACAGGACAGAAGTAAGTCCTCATCTGTCCAGTGGGCTGTCAGGATCACACTGAACGCACAATGCTGCTGCAAACTGCTTCGTCTAACCTTGTGATAAGACTTACTGGTGTTGAAACTCTCTTACTGGTGTTGAAACATCCCATCAAACTCATAAATGTACATGAGATGTTTTAGGAAAAGAGTTGATCAGTTTATCTAAAACCCTCTGAAGACTTTCAGTGCTGAGTCACTTTACCAGCAGAAGAGTTGGCCAGGATGAACAGAATGCTTCAAGGTCACAACAGTTCACTTTTATTTACAGCTGAAGGAAATATATGTTGCATTCAGCTCTGTAGCTTTTCCTCTGAAGGACTGACGTTGACCTGAAATGTGCTACTACTCTTGTAGTAAATCATTCTGGGGTTGTACACACTCCTTCAGACCGTTTAAAGTGAGGTTCTGTGGAGAACAATAAACAATAAATGTTCTTGATAGCTTCTTTTAATCAGCCTCACGTTGGACAGAAAGAGTCAATATCTGACTTGATTGATGAACAAACGAGTCCGAGCAGATCGATGCTATTTGTGGCCTGAGATGGGGAACGGTTCGACTCCCCGCCATTCCCACATGTCGTGGTGTCTCTGAGCAAGACACCCAATCCCTAATTGCTCCCCGGTTGCTTAAATAGCTGCTCACTGCTCCACCTGGGTCTCATGTGTGATGGGTTAAATGCAGGGAACTATTTTATGAGCTGCACCTCTGTGCAGCCCACACAGCAGATTAAACTTCCTGCTGCAGCTGATCAGCTGTTCACCGTGCAGAGCTGAGAAGTGGGCGTGGCCAAGAGCGCTTGCAGGTGGCAAAGAGCAGAGGAGGCAGGGAGCTGACATCATGACATGCTGTGCTCTTTTAGAGCTTTTAGAGTTTAGATACAGTGTTTAGAATATTACAAGAGTGTGGGAAGGGTTTAAAACGCTTTTATATGTATACATATATATATACATACATATATATATATATATATATATATATATATGTATGTATATATATGTGTGTGTATATATACACACACACACATCTTTGAGTTTCCACGTGAGAACTGTAACGTTCATGCAGCTTCATGAGCCAGAGTAGTCTGGCACCAATCAGCTCAGCTGGAGCTGCTTGGAACAAGAAGGCTTCTGCTGTTTGTGCTTCATTGACTCAGTTTATCCATGACTGTGACTGATGTGCTGGGTGACGTTGCACTCAAGAGTCAGTGTGCACTTCATTCAAGGTCAGTCTCTGGTGATGCTGGGATCCACTGTAGCGCTTCAGATAATGTCAGTGAGTGGAACCAAAGAGTTCAGCTGAAGGATTCATTTGAGCGTATACATTTCATTCAGAGAAGCGCTGGATTGGTTTAGCTCTGCAGATGTGTTTTTTGTTTTTAACTGTTAACTAACCCTACCAGAGTGTTAGAAAAAGCCAAGAGGTAGCACCAGAGCATCATTTCTTCTGTTTAGGCTGAGCAGAACAAGCAGACACTACAAGGACGCACAGAGAAAAAGACGTGTTGTATCAGCAGCAGCCTGTAGCGCTCCTTCTCTTTCATCAGCATGACTGTAGGCATACTTGTGCAGGTCCAGACAACCTGCCACTCATACACCACCCCGATAATTATAGGGAACATTTCAAACACTTTGGCTTCATCATCCCCCTCCCAAAAAAAACTCCTTCCAGACAGATTTTCAGAAAGTATAGTCTGCCTTGATGCTGCAACTTGTTTTTATTTGGCTGCCATAAAAATGATGTCACTTCCTTTCTACTTCCTGTTAAGCTCATATTCATCCCTTTCTGGACTTAATCCAATGAAAATATCCAGATTTAAGAAACCTAGCAGGTTTTATAGCATGGGTATTGACACTAGTGGGGGCAGCTGTGACTTAGTGGTTCGAGCAGTCGTCCTCCAATGGGAGAGATGGGGTTTCGATTCCACCAGCAGTCACATGCTGAAGTGTCCCTGGGCAAGACACTGAACCCCTCATAGCCTCTGATGTGTGTCCCATCAGTGTTTGAATGTGATCTAAAGCTGTGATTAGTGTTTGTACAGATCTAATAGGGTGCTGTATGAATGGGTAAGTGAGGGCACAGACGGTTGTAAAGAGCTTTGAGTGTGTTCATAAGAAAGAAAGTTGCTTTATAGACGGGTCAGTCAGCGTCACTTCCTGGTCACTTCCTGGTCACTTCCAGGTCACTTCCTGGTCACTTCCAGGTCACTTCCTGGTATACTGCGCATGTCGTCGCAGAAAGAAACAGTGATCATGTCTTGTTGTGCTGTACAGGTCCTTCTCAAAAAATTAGCATATTGTGATAAAGGTCATTATTTTCCATAATGTAATGATAAAAATGAAACTTTCATATATTTCAGATTCATTGCACACCAACTGAAATATTTCAGGTCTTTAATTCTTTTAATACTGATGATTATGGCATACAGCTCATGAAAACCCAAAATACCTGTCCCAAAAAATTAGCGTATCATGAAAAGTTTCTCTGAACAAGCTATTAACCTAACCATCTGAATCAACGACGTAACTCTAAACACCTGCAAAAGATTCCTGAGGCTTTTAAAAACTCCCAGCCTTGTTCATTACTCAAAACCACAATCATGGGTAAGACTGCCGACCTGACTGCTGTCCAGAAGGCCATCATTGACACCCTCAAGCAAGAGGGTAAGACACAGAAAGAAATTGCTGAACAATAGGCTGTTCCCAGAGTGCTGTATCAAGGCACCTCAGTGGGAAGTCTGTGGGAAGGGAAAAGTGTGGCAGAAAACGCTGCACAACGAGAAGAGGTGACCGGACCC
>NC_056500.1:54743382-54749511 GCF_014905685.2 Nematolebias whitei | reverse complement strand
AGAATTGTTTGAGTAGGTTCGGCTTAAGCGTTGTGAGACCAATGTAGGTTATGGTACTTAAGGTAGCCATAATATACATAGACTCCGCAAAGATTGCAATTTAACGAATGAACTGCATGTTGGCATGGTTAAAGGCCTCTTAGTCTCTAACTTAACTACACAACAAAATTCATTCTTGCCTGGGGTGTTCAAAAACAATACCAAAACCAATTAAACGATGTCTCAACATCGACAAAAACAGTGACTAAGCAACCAGTTAAACAACGTTTCAACATTGACAAAAGCAGTGACTAAGCAACTAGAAAACGACGTTTCGGTGCGCCACCCACTCTGAATGTCAGATTTGATCATGTTATCGCGTCTGGTAGCATTATTCTAACTAGCGTCACCCCCCTTCGGTCATGGGAGACCGCGAACACGGGTGAGGACGTCGCTCCATGAGCTAAAGTTAGGCTGTCCTTGAGTAGTTTTAACTGTTTGCGCAGCTGAAAGAGGACTTTTAGGTCTGGATCGGAATCCAGTTTACCATTCGATGGAGTGTATTTGTCTGGGTCAGTCAGATACAGTATCATCGATTTAATTGCAGGATCATCCAACTTCTGAAGTTGGGTGATGTCTGGGTCAGTTGAAAATGACTTGTCATATTTTAAAAGAACTTGGCGAATTTTGTCTCTTTCTTCATCAGATGTCAGAGTGTCGGCTTGAGCGACCACCTGTTCAAACTGTGATGAGACTGATGAGGGTTCTTGCTCCTTGGGGAGCTCCAACGAATCCTTTGCTGAGTCGTCGGACCTGTCTATGGGCAAGACACCATAGGTTTGAGGCCCTTGGTCGACGTCATTGGTTGAGAAAAGAGCGATGGCCTGTGATGGTTTCGTGAAACACACTGGCCCAGCTTCTTGACTCGGTACCAGATTATCTGGGAGTCCTCCCAGAACTGGAATGCCTAGTTCAAAATCATGAAAATCAGGGTCTGAGTTTTCAGTTTGTGATGACTCATCATCGTTTGTGTGTGAGTTTACCCCCTCTTCGTCCGATGAGGGGTTGTTGGAGGCAGCAACAGCAATGTCTTGGTGTGTTTCACCGACATCTGTAATGTTGTCATTCGCGCCTTCAGAGTTAGTAGCGATCAGATCACTACATTGTGCTCCTGGTTGGATTCCCATTTCAGCGTTTTTCAAAGTTTCTACAAACCTTTGTATTTCCTCTGTCTCTTCCGAGCTCAGAGGTTTAGGGCCTTGTTCCTGGGACCTTTGTGATTTCATCGCCTCGGTCCGTTTTGTCCGAGGTGAGGGAGGGTTAGGTACGTCTTTTGGGGGTTCCTCTTCGGACTTCCCCAGATAATATGGGTCCTCTTGGATCACATATCCTTGCGTCCTACGCATGTCCCATATACGATAATCACGGTCATCCTCTGAAAGAGGAGCTTTTTTGTCCCAGCGTGCACCTTCATTACGTGGTTTGTTAGTTTGAAAATACTGCCTTTTCTCGCCTGTTTTAGGAGGAGGTGGCGACGTACGCCTTCCTTCCATTACTAGGCAGTGGGGTTTAACCCTTACACCAGGAAACACTTCTATGGGCGTCTTAGCATGAGGGCATGCCTCAAACACATTCACTGCACACTGTTGCATGTTCGGTGGAGGAGACCTGTTCAGGTCTGTCCCTACCACTTTAGGTGAGGGTGGTTGGATGGCAGGAGGTGCAACAACGTCTTTCTGAGGTGTTTGTGGGTGACCTGGACTCTGTCCACGGTCTTCTCTGAGTTCCAGACAAACTCGCCCCACGTCAGAAATCTTGTTTGTTGCTGCGGCCAGTTTCTCCTCACAAGCTTTCAGGCGCTCCTGTGATGTCCGACATTCACGTCGTGAACGCACAACTTCTTCCAGTAATTGTCATAGCTCTGCTCTCTGTCAGCTCCTCTGTCATGCTGCACACTCAGTAATCACTCAACTCATGTCACCTGTCACCGCTCATTATCCCACAGCTCCACCACCTGGTCCAGTCAGTACTTAAGTTCACTCATTCCTCTCAGTCTGGGCCAGATTCTCTATCCTGTCTCATCAGCAGTAGACTTTCCAGCATTCCATTGATTGACTCATCACGTTCATGACCCTTGCCTTGACCACGACCACGCTTTTGCCTCAGCCCTCGTCTGCTTTTGCTCATCTGATCAGGTACCGACTCATGCTCTTGTTTTTTGACTCTCTTTTGGATCACGTACTGGATACTTCTGTTGAACAACTGACTTCACGATATGAACTCTGCCTTTCCCTTCTGACTGTTTTTTGGATCACGGATTAAAGGTCAAGCTCATTCTGTATCACGGACTTATCCTTATCCCTGAATCTGATTCCCACAGATTCATTTCCCCAATTAGTCTCTTTCCCCCTGCATCTACTAACCTTTATCTTTTAGTTGCAAGCCTGTTGGACTCCGTTCCAGTGGACCTTAACATCAGTTCTACTTCTACTGGCAGCCCGCCACTTCAACACTACCCAATCACGAACTACCAATCAGAAGATCGGAACCGGCCCAGAACCGGACCTACTCCAGGGTTTTACTTTATTTCACAATAAACCTTTTAACCCTCTCAGTGGTTGTTGTTGTTGTTTGCGATCCGGCCTCTGGTTCATGACAGTAATATCTTTTTATGCACTTCGCGTTTGTGCAGATCACTTTTAAGCACATCTGTAGCATCCCTGGCTTCAGATAGTGATGCCTCAAGTAATTGTATTTTACTGTTCAGCGAATCAATTTCTGCATTTGCATTTTGCTGTAATTGAAACATCTGTTCATAATGTTTTCTTGTGAGGACCTCGTGTTCTCTTTTAAATTGAAGGTAGTGACCTTCAATTTCCTGAGCAAACACTTTTTCACTGTATAACCTTAGTGCAAGGTCATCAGCTTTCCTAACAACTGCATAGAATGATTCTTTCAGCAAAATTGCAATTCTAGCCAGCTTTTCATAACTTGACATTGTAATTTCTGTAGAGGTCACAACTTCTGCAACCTCCATCAGATCGTCCAACAACTCTTTTGGCTTCATGCTGTCCGCCCGTTTGCCATATGGATGTAAGGACGCTGTCAGCAGCGCTAACGCATCTTCCAAGCAGTCCTTCATCTCATAAGGATCAAAGTCTTTTTCCCTGACACCTGTCATGGTTATTCACCGTTCAGCACTTTTTCTGGGTAAAACAATTGCCAGCTTCAGATATTCTTACAGGTAAATAATTGTATTCAAATGTCAATGAGTTTCACACTATTTTAGCTTTGGGTTTACACAAAAGTACTGTTATAAGTCAACTTATTCAAATGTGGGCACCTGTCTCAGGTTTTACCCCAATTCATGAATATTTAAGTAAATGCCTCTCTGGCAGTGTTACTTCTTATGTGCTTATTTCTTAACAGATACTAGATTACCAAGCTCTTTTTTAGTGTATTTTACTCTAAAGCACTGAATTTTTTAATAAACCTGCAATTTCTCTTTTTAGTCTCACAGCACATCAGTTTAAAAATGTTTTTTAAACCGTTTACTTCCAGAAATTCGCTATTTTAATCAGTTACTCATCAACCCAGGTGGGTGAAAAGAGAAAAGAAAATTGATGATGAGGAATAATCAGTCTTTTTCAAAACTGTACTCCTATTCTCCTGCCACATCTGCTATTTAAAAATTTAAATAGGAGATGTAATTGTTTAGGTGGTAAATAAAATCAGAAAAGTCTCTTTTTCCTAATATATTTACTCTTATTTAATGATCTAGCAATTAAACGTGCATTATCTTTCCAGCAAATGAGCAACTTATCAACTCTGTGAATATCTGAACCGTATCTTTTAAAAAGTTTCTAATTTTTCATTTTGTCCCTCCTGTTTGAGGAATTCAGTGAATGAAAAATGTCCTGGTAAATGCATTTATGCATAAATACCTTAATTACTTTTTAAATGCAAGATAACAGTGATTATTCAGCTGTGAGGAACATTCATTAACTCAAAAATGCCTTACAGAAAGAAAATACGCTTAATTCCACTCAAAAATAACCTAAAACTGAAGTGAAACTGTGATCTCAAGTTTCCCAGGAGGGGGCAGTGTTTAGCTTTCTACCAGCAGGAGTCTATGACGACTTCCTGTGACGTTCGGTTGACATCCTGTTGTTAGCCGCTTAGCTTAAAGTTAGCTTTGGCTAAACTCTGTTAAAATCAACATTTCTGAACGGTTTTAAAGCGTAAACGTGGCGTTGCTTCAACAAGCACGACTTTTTTCATGAACACGAGTTTTATGGGACATGTGGCAAGTTTTATTTAGTGATTTTAAGCACAGAGAAGGCTACGGTTGCAACCGAGCTCATTTCCGACATGGAGGAAGTGACGTGACACGTCACTCATCCGGTCGTTAGCTGTTAGCTTGAAATTAGCATCGCTAGCGTTGTTCAAAAACATCATTTAATGATGGATTTTAAACTCAAACAGGGCAAAAATCCAGCGATTACACTTTGAAGAACTTAAGCAGCGGATCAGAATCAACTTTAAAGCGTTTTTCAACTTCTAAAAAGCAGATTTTAATTCCCTATGAAAACGAGTTTTCATTTCCCGGGTCACGTGACTGAATCCACCAATGACAGAGCAAGACGGGGTGACTGACACGTCTCTCAGCCAATGAAAGCGTTACACAGCAGCTAACTCAACCAATCACGGACCGTTTTTCCAACTAGCATGTTACTGTTAGCCTGAAATAATTCGACAACTTTTCGCCTCTTAAACTGTCAAAATGCACCAATTTCTGCTACAAATGTCACGAATCAAGCTCTGAGCTGCACGGAGTCGGCGCCCCGGCATTAAAAACGTCTTTCCCACCATTTAAACAACCCGGTCGAACTTTCTCAGAACCGAGCCGGGACCAGAACAGCGTCCGGAACACAGTTTAAACAGAATAAAGCGTTTCCACAGCTCAACAAACTCGTCACACCCCACAGACGTACAATTTCAGCTTACAAAAACTCAATGACTCACAATTTCAGCTTCAAAACATCGCCAGCGTAAACATGCAGTGTTAAGCTCCAAGCGCGCAGCTCAGCCGCTGCGTAAACATGCAGTGTTATCCCCAAGCGCGCAGCTTCAGCTGCGTTTCAGCACGGCTGATCCTCTCTGCACTTCTTTTTCATGCCAACACGTAAAATATTCAATCTTTACACGAATACACAGTCCATTTATGAACACGTCACGGGCCACCAATATGTAGATGAACAGATGCTGAGATATATTCATCAATTAAAACGGATTCTTCATTTTTCTGGACTGAATAGAACGTGCATTGAATTTAATGAAATGTGGACGTGAGACGTTAATTATCTTTGACTCACCACGACAGTGGGTCATTTATTAACAGAATCAAGTTTAACACATCAAACATTTACATTAATTTGGCAAAATATGAAAATAACAACATAATTAATCAGCGAGCTGTACAATTATGATCAATTATCCACACGGCGGTGGATGAGCACTTTACACAGACATTACCAAAATATCTGGAAGGATTTCTACTTGATAGAAGAATTTAAGATGGAAATTGAAGTTTAAAGGGAGTGAAAGATGGTGTGTGAGAGGGAGTGTTGACCAGAACCGACACTCTCCATTCGAACCCAGCTTTTCCTCGGTACGCTCGGTAGTAAACTTGACTCATTACCTCTCTGAAGATGAATCAGCAGATACGGAGTTCCAGTTAACGCTACCTGTCCAGCGTCTCCATAGGATGGCTGTGACTCGTCCGAAGTAGTGACGAGATTCCGTCCGACACAAGCTCACCTCAGCAAGTGGACTTCACATGAGTGGAGTCCTTCAGAAGTTCCACTCAGAGGTGGAAGATGTTATAATCCAAACTCGGAAGAGCCTTATCATGGCTGGACTTCTGTTCTCCCAAACGACTGGAGCTGCAAACTCTCCAGCCGACTCCAACGGCAACTCACAGAACAACGACTTCACAGAACTGCGAACATCTCAGAACTGAGAGAACTAGGAAGTACCGGCATTTAAAGGGCTCTATTTCCGGTATATTTGAGAGTTCCTGATTGGTCAATGTCGACCAGACAGGGGTGTGGTTTGTGACGTAAGAGGTTACTAGAAGTCAGAAAACAG
>NC_056500.1:54737723-54743282 GCF_014905685.2 Nematolebias whitei | reverse complement strand
TGTTTCACAGTTGATTTAAAAATGAGTAGTTCACTTCAACATGTAAAAATTGTTTGAACTAACACAATTTGATTATCAAACATTTGTAAAATAGTAATGATAATCGAAAGTAGTCTTCTTTCACTTGATTAATTTAAGGAAGAAAGTCTCAGGATGGGTCAACCTGTATTTCTGGATTCAAATCAATGAAATGACAGTTTCTGTCCCATAAGGTCCTAAGGTCAAGGTTTTGACCTTCAGGCCTAGTTCACTACAGTCCCCCCTTTGGAAATCATCGCCTGTCCATGGGGATGAATTCCAACATGAACTTAGCCTTCGAATGTCCTTGAGCTTGATGTAATCCAGCAAGGAAAACCAAAGTCAAAAGTAATCCAGCAAGGAGAACAAAAGTCAAAAGTAATCCAGCAAGGAAAACAAAAGTCAAAGGTAATTCCACAATGTTCTTGGTAATTCCATTATGTTGATGATAATTCCATAATGTTGTTGGTAATTCCATTGTAGCAATGCTTTAACCCCGTTGGAAACAGAGTCTGTAATCCATTGGAAAAAGTCATATAATCCACAATGGTAAATCCACAACGATTGGAAGTGTTGATTGATCAGCATACAGAGGGGTTCCTTTGGGTTGAACTGAAGATGCGGCCACTGGATGAAGAGTGAAGACCAACGTCAGGATTGCAGGTCTCCTCCAGCGAAGGTCGTCGCTGGGTGGATGTCCAGTCTGTGCCGTTCTGGTTCAAATGTGTCATGCAATTATGTGGTTTAAGGTGGGCTTATGAAGGGGATTTTACATAAGGCCTTAAACTATATGCACCTGGTGTGTAAGCTATTATGATTGGGAACAGCTACAGCTACCAGTTAAGGGGTGGAACATGCTGAAAAGGGTAACTATAGGGGTTTATACCTATAGAAAAGGGTTCCAAACTATTTTTCCATTACTAACTTGGTTTAAGTTAGCTTTACATGGCAAAATATAGTTTGGTTCAATTGTCTGTTGTCTTTTAGACGAACGACTTGAGATTGGGTGTTTGGTTTCCCCATAAATGTTTTTGGAAGTCTATGGCGAGACTCATCAAAAAGAATTAGCTATCCCCCCGAATAGAATTGTTCGAGTAGGTTCGGCTTAAGCGTTGTGAGACCAATGTAGATTATGGTACTTAAGGTAGCATTAATCTACATTGACTCCGCAAAGATGGCATTTTAACGAATGAACTGCATGTTGGCATGGTTAAAGGCCTCTTAGTCTCTAACTTAACTACACAACAAAATTCATTCTTGCTTCAGAAACAATACCAAAACCAATTAAACAACGTTTCAACATCGACAAAAACAGTGACTAAGCATCCAGTAAAACAACGTTTCAACCTTGACAAAAGCAGTGATTAAGCAACTAGAAAACAACGTTTCGGTGCGCCACTCACTCTGGATGTCAGGTTTGATCACGTTATCGCGTCTGGTAGCATTATCCTAACTGGCGTCACCCCCCTTCGGTCATGGGAGACCGCGAACACGGGTGAGGACGTCGCTCCATGAGCTAAAGTTAGGTTGTCCTTGAGTAGTTTTAACTGTTTGCACAGCTGAAAGAGGACTTTAAGGTCTGGATTGGAATCCAGTTCGACTTTCGATGGAGTGTATTTGTCTGGGTCAGTCAGATACAGTATCATCGATTTAATTGCAGGATCATCCAACTTCTGAAGTTGGATGATGTCTGGGTCAGGTGAAAATGACTTTTCATATTTTAAAAGAACTTGGCGAATTTTGTCTCTTTCTTCATCAGATGTCAGAGTGTCGGCTTGGGCGACCACCTGTTCAATCTGTGATGAGACTGATGAGGGTTTTCGCTCCTTGGGGAGCTCCAACGAATCCTTTTCTGAGTCGTCGGACCTGTCTATGGGTAAGACACCATAGGTTTGATGTCCTTGGTCGACGTCATTGTTTGAGAAAAGAGTTATGGCCTGTGTTGGTTTTGTGAAACATACTGGCCCATCTTCTTGACTCGGTACCAGGTTATCTGGGAGTCCACCCAGTAACGGAATGCCTAGTTCAAAATCATGAAAATCAGGTTCTGGGTGTTCAGCTTGCGATGACTCATCATCGTTTGTGTGTGAGTTTACCCCCCCTTCGTCCGATGAGGGGTTGTTAGAGGCTACAACAGCAATGTCTTGGTGTGTTCCACCGACATCTGTAATGTTGTCATTCGCGCCTTCAGATTTAGTAGCGATCACCTCACTACACAGCGTTCCAGGTTGGTTTCCCATTTCAGCGTGTATCAAAGTTTCTAAAAACCTTTGTATTTCCTCTGTCTCTTCCGAGCTCAGAGGTGTAGGGCCTTGTTCCTGGGACCTTTGTGATTTTATCGCCTCGGTTCGTTTCGTCCGAGGTGGGGGAGGGTTAGGTACGTCTTTTGGGGGTTCCTCTTCGGACTTCCCCTGATAATATGGGTCCTCTTAGATCCCATATCTTTGCGTCCTACGCACTTCCCATTTACGATAATCACGTTCATCCTCTGAAAGAGGAGCTTTTCTGTCCCAGCGTGCACCTTCATTACGTGGTTTGTTAGTTTGAAAATACTGCTTTTTCTCGCCTGTTTTAGGAGGTGGAGGCGATGCACTCCATCCTTCCATTTTTAGGGAGTGGGGTTTAACCTTTATACCAGGAAACACTTCTATGGGCGTCTTAGCATGAGAACATGGGTGAGGATTTTCTCTCCACACATGTGGAGGTGCAACAACATCTTTCTGAGGTGATTGTGGGTGACCTGGGCTCTGTCCACGGTCTTCTCTGAGTTCCAGACAAACTCGCCCCACGTCAGAACTGTTATTTGTTGCTGCGGTTAGTTTCTCCTCACATGCTTTTAAGCGTTCCTGTGATGTTTGACATTCACTTTGTAAAAGCATATATTGTTCCAGCAATAACTCTCTATCCACTCTGCGTTTGTGCAGATCTTTCTTAAGCATATCTATCTCAGTTTTGCAGCGGGAAACTTGTGACACTGTCACGACGTGATCCCGTCTTAATGCAAAGTATGATTCTTTCAGCAACATTGCCATTTTAGCCAGCTTTTCATAGCTTGACATTGTAATTTCTGTAGAGGTCACACTCTTTGCAACCTCCATCAGATTGTCCACTAACTCTTTTGGGTTCATGCTCTCCGCCTGTTTGCCATATGGATGTAAGGATCCTGTCAGCAGTGCTAACGCATTCTCTAAACAGTCCTTCATCTCATAAGGATCAAAATCATTTTCTATCACACCTGTCATGGTATTCACTGTGTAGCACTTTATCTGGAAAAACAATTGCCAGCTTCAGATATTTTACAGGTAAATATATTTATTCAAGTGTCATTGAGTTCCATACTATTTTAAGCTCTGGGTTTACACAAAAGTACTGTTATAAGTCAACTTATTCAAATGTGGGCACCTGTCATAGGTTTTACCCCAATTCATGAATATTCAAGTAAATGCTTCCCCGCAGTGTTACTTTTTATGTGCTTATTTCTTAACAGATACTAGATTACTAAGCTTCTCAGTGTTTCTTACTCTAAAGCACTGAATTTTTATAAACCTGCAATTTTTCTAAAAGTCTCACAGCAACATCAGTTTAAAAACGTTTTTTAAACCGTTCATTTCCATAAATTCGCTATTTTAACAGTTACTCATAGAACCCGGTTGGGTGAAAAGAGAAAAGAAAATTGATGATGAGGAATAATCAGTCTTTCTTCTGAAAAACTGTTATACTCCTCTTCTCCTGATAATATCTTCTATTTAAAAGAATTAAATAAGAAGATGTAATTGTTTTAGGTGGTAAAATAAAATCAGAAAAGTCTCTTTTTTCTGATATATTTACTCTTATTTAGTGATCTAGCAATTAAACGTGTATTATCTTTCCAGCAAATGAGTAAACTTTATCAACTCTGTGAATATCTGTATCTGTATCTTTTAAAAAGTTTCTAATTTTTATTTTGCACCTCTGTCTTGAGGAATTACCAGTGAATAAAAGTTTTTGGTAAATGCCTTTCTTGCATAAATACCTTAATCACTTTTTAAATGCAAGATAACAGTGATACTTCAACTTGAGGAACGTTTATTAACTCAAAAATTCGTCTTACAGAAATTAAACACGTTTAATTTCACTCAAAATAACCTAAAAACGAAGTGAAACTGTGATATCAAGTTTCCACAGGAGGGGGCAGTGTTTAGCTTTCTACCAGCAGGAGCTTATGACGACTTCCTGTGGACGTTCTGTTGACATCCTGTCGTTAGCCGCTTAGCTTAAAATTAGCTTTGGCTAAACTCGGTTAAAATCAACATTTCTGAACGGATTTCAAGCTAAAACGTGGCGTTGTTTCAACAAGCACGATTTTTTGCATGAACATGAGTTTTTGAGGACATGTGGCAAATTTTATTTAGTGATTTTAAGCACAGAAAAGCTTCGGTGCAACCGAGCTTTACAACCTGACCTCAGAGGAAGTGACGCGACACGTCACTCATCCGGTCGTTAGCTGTTAGCTTAAAATTAGCATCGGCTAGCGAGGTCCAAAAACACCATTTAGTGACGGATTTCAAACTCAAACATGGCAAAATTTCAGCGATTAGGCTTCAAAGAAACGAGCAGCGGATCAGAATGCAACTTTAAAGCGTTTTTCAACTTTAAAAACAGATTGAAATTCCCTATGAAAACGAGTTTCATTTCCGGGTCACGTGACTGAATCTACCAATGACAGAGCAGCAACCTGGAGGAGTACTTATATCGCTGACTCAGAGGAAGTGACGCAATCACGTCACTCACTTCTCAGCGAATCAAAGCGTTACAACTGCCGTTTTCAACCAATCACAGATCGCCATTTCAGCTAGCGTTTAGCATTAGCCTGAACGAGTCCGTCAACTTTTCGTCTTTTAAACTGTCAAAATGCACTATTTTCTGTCAAAAATGTAACTAATAAGCTCTCAAAGCTTCACTGAGACTTTGCCCAGTCCTTAAAACGTTTCTCCATCTATTTAAAACAACTCGTTCGAATTTCTCAGAACCGAACCGGACCAAAACCGGGTCGGCAATAGAACCTCCGTCCGTTTAAACAGAATAAACGTTTTCCACAGCTCATCAGCTTTGTCACACACAACAGACGTACATTTCAGCTTTTAAACAGACATATTGACTCTCAATGTCAGCTTTCAAAACATCACTGCATGCAAGAACCTTGCTGTATTTTCTCCGAGCATCGCAGCTCAACACGCTGCGTTTTCTCCAAGCGTCGCAGCTGCGCTGCGTTTCACACACACACAGCAAAATCTGCACTTTTCTTTCATGCCAACATGGTATTCAATTGTCACACGAACACAGTCCATTTTATGAACCGTCACGGGCCACCAGATGTAGTACAACGTACGGACGGGCCACCAGAATGTAGTATGAACATATGCATGATATATATTCATAAAATTAAATGGATTCTTTCATTTTTCTGGACTGTATAATGACGTGCATCTGAATTTAATAAAATGTGGACGGAAATGTTAATTATCTTTGACTCACCAACGACAGTGGGTCATTTATTAACAG
>NC_056500.1:54736540-54737623 GCF_014905685.2 Nematolebias whitei | reverse complement strand
GTTAATTATCTTTGACTCACCAACGACAGTGGGTCATTTATTAACAGAATCAAGTTTAACACATCACACATTTACATTAATTGGCAAAAATTGAAAATAACGACAGCTTATTTAGCAAGTTTTACAGGAAGTAAACAATACAGCGATTGTTCTCACTTCCAGTAGTACAACAGACATTACCACACGGCTGTGGTTGAAAAACTTTGATTAGACATTTCTAAAAATATCTGGATTAATTTCTACTTGATAGAAGAGTTTTAAAGATGGAAAGATGAAGTTTAGAGGGAGGGAGATGGTGTGTGTGTGAGTGAAAAGTGTTGGACAGATCGACACCCTCCATTCAACCTAGCTTTCCTCGGTACGCTCGGTAGTCAACTCGACTCATTACCTCTCTGACGATGAATCAGTGAAAGCGGAGCTCCGGTTACGCTACCGGTCCAGCGTCTCTGTAGGATGGCAGAGAACCGTCCGGAGTGGTGACGCGACTTCGTCAACAACAGTTCAGCTCACGGTGGACTCACATGAGTGGAGTCCTTCAGAAGTTCCACTCAGAGGTGGAAGATGTCATAATCCCAAAAGACTCGGAAGAGCTTTTAATCATGGCTGGACTTCTGTTCTCCCAAAACGACTGGAGCTGCAAAACTCTCCACCCGACTCCCAACTCGACTCGGTTGAACTAGGAAGTGCCAACATTTAAAGAAGCTCACTTCCGGTTCATTTGAGGACTTTCTGATTGGTCGATGGACCAAAACAGAGGTGTGTTTTGTGATGTAAGGTGTTATGAAAAGTCAAGGAAAAGATTAAGATTGTTTAAGAACAGACAAGAGATATTATGAAGAACTTCAGACTTCGTGGAGTCAATTCTCTAGTATCTTGCTGTAAAAATTAAACATGACATTTCTTTTTCAGTAAACTTGCAGTTGACCGAAACTTGAACTTTGACAAATTTACACACTTGCTCATTGAAGACAGAAAATCAGACAATGCATCATTAACCTGATTTCTTCTTTGAATGAGGATTAAAAATCGTTATTACTGTTTCACAGTTGATTTAAAAATGAGTAGTTCACTTCAACATGTAAA
>NC_056500.1:54735285-54736440 GCF_014905685.2 Nematolebias whitei | reverse complement strand
GGTGCAGATGACAGCAGGTGCAGATGACAGCGGGTGCAGATGACAGCAGGTGCAGAGACGCGTGCAACCAGTGTTCAGCTGATCCATCCATCCATTATCTTTACCCGCTTCTTCTTTTTTGGGTAGCGGGGTCATGATCAGCCAGTCAGAAGTAACATCTATCTATTAAGCTCACAGAACTGGCAGGAAAGTTACAAATAATCCTAGAGATGAACTCATCCTTCAAGTTGTAGTAGTATCTTCACTGGTGTGTACCTGGGCTGCAGTTGATCTGGACTCAGTGTGACCCAGATCCTGGGGGCTGCAGGGAACAGACGGCGGTGGGGTTTGGCCTGGTTCTGGTCGCACAGTGCTAGTCTGGACTGGGCCAAGGTAGTGGACTACATCCTGTGCAGCCTTGCACGCAGAGTGTCCTTCCTGGAGTGGCAGCACGCGCACATCAACCTGGACGGTGCGGTGGGCTTAGTCATGTTGCAGGGTAGTCCGACCAGAATCAGGCTTCTGCCAAGCTGGTGAGTACTCATATAAAACTTAGCTGTAGCTACTGTGCAGTACATAGACATATGTTGTTAAAATGACATAGGTTTACGAGTTTCGAACAGTGCAAGAGTGTGAGAAGGGTTTAAAAAGCCTTAAAATATATAAATACAAAAAAAAAAAAAAAGCGTTCCTACTTGGCAGTTTTTCACCTATCCCGGGGGTGTGGAATGTAACCTGTGATAATCGAGGGACTACTGTACAGCCATTTTCATTCTCTTGGTAAAATCCACTACATCTGTCCTTCCTGGTTTTTGTCCTTGACACCAAACCTACCCATCACTTCCTGATCCTCTCTGTTGCCTTCACTAACATACCCATGCAAATCCAGCAGTAATAGAATATTCTTAGTGGTGGCTCATTATCTGTGCAACAGTCTGCCTTTGCATATTTATGTTTTGTATTTAAAGTTTTTTTTTTCTTCTTTTTTTGAAATTATTTAATACATATTTTTAAATCTTTTATTTTGCACAAGATTTGGTCAAAAAAGATGACTGACTTTCACTGAATGAGTTTCTGTAAAAAGTCAAGAAAGACCTTCCTGTCCATCCGGCCTCTTCTCCGAACTCCCCCCCCCCCCCCACACACACAGACACACACACACACACACACACACAC
>NC_056500.1:54733055-54735185 GCF_014905685.2 Nematolebias whitei | reverse complement strand
ACACACACACACACACACACACACACACACACACACACACACACACTGCAGTCGGATGCCTGAGTGGCCCAGGCTCTATTTTAAAGAAGACAGTTGTGAGTGCCAGTGGCTGTTGGCTATTTCAACAAGGGCTCAGTCTATATAAAGACACAAATGCCTTTCTCTGCAGAATTCCACAGATGTTTTGGGGACATAGCAGAATCAAAAATATCATAAATCAACCCAGATAAACTTTTTTGCAATCAACTTCATCATAAAATGTAAAAATCTAAAAAATCCTACCAACTTGTATTTAGAAACTGAACAAAAGGCTTACATTGCTATAATTCCTTCTCTGTTATTCTTTAGGCGCTGTTGTGTTAAAGGCATAAAGGCGCTGCATGTGCGCGTTAAGGTTTCTCTCTTGGATCACTTACAGGGAGAATGACAGGCATGCAGCATGTGCTGGTAATGCGAGTGTGTGTACCACAGGCTGATCTCCAATGCAAACAGCAAAGTCTTTGCCATTAGTTCAGCTATGAGTGATGAGCAAGGAGAGCAAGGAGTTGAACTTAGGCTTTTTCACCAACTTGGAAGGACAGAAGAATTTTGCTGTCAGTTGAAAATGGGGAGAATTCACCTTCCCACACAACCTAGAGCTTTCAACAAACAATACCACATGCTTGTGGCTGTGTGTGAAACACAGAAAACTTAAGTTCCTGTTGTTTGACTGATCTGTCACATTTAAATGTGTGTGAAACATGACCCTTTGGAAATGCTCTCTAAGCCGTGTGTGGCTTATTGTCCCATTCCAGTTTCCCAGAGAAGGTGGAGGGCAGGGGATGTTGTAAGGTTCACATAAGAGATGGACGTACACACTCGTTTAGTTAAACATTCAGTGGGTTTGCACACATGGTGCTGTACGAGCTAAAACATGGCCTCACCTTCAGCTGCTGTTGGAGCTCACTGTTGAGGCGTGTCAGGACAGCGTTGGTCTCCCTGTTCTTACGAATCGCCATCTGGATTTCTCTCTTCTGCCGGGAAAGCAGCCTGACAGAAGAAGGTCCAAAGGTAGCAGCTTTTAAACACTCATTTCTAAGTAGATAACACTGTACGGGTGTTGGACAAAGAAATTCCACCCTGTTTATGTAATACAAATTATCTGGTCTTTACCTGATTCTAAAATTAGTAAAATCTAACATCACATGTACAAAACCACAACAGAAACAAAAAGCAAGCCAAAAATCAAAAGCTGTGTCCTGTTCCGTCCTGATGCATGCTCAGTAATCCAGGTACATAAATCTAACAAGGTTGAGTGAAACTTGCAATAACAGAGGGTGACTGCTCAACTGCTCCCTCTTACAATGCTGTTATTGAATCACTCAGCCCTCTGTGAATAGCAAGTGGCCATCAGGGCACTATCAATCCATCGTTACACTGATGGTCCTCCTTGATCATGCGAACAGCTGGTTCTGGATGTCAGCAGCAAAGTAGTCGATCCACCATGAGAAGGTGCTATTTAAAAGACTGAGTTTGTCACAACTCCTCTGACTGAAGAAGTCTTTTGGATAAAAGACGAGCCGTCTCCACAAAGAAGAACCAATCCAGAGGACCTGACTCGGTCCGTGCACATTCAGGCAGTTTGTTTTTTCGTTTGAAACAAAAAATGAAAAAAAAAAAAACCACACTTGTTTTTTTGTTTTCCGTTTATTAAACCAAAACGAAAATTCGGATAACGAAGCGTAATCCGATGTCTGATTTTGTGCACAAAACAAAAATGGAAAAAACGCATAACAAGCGATCAGTTTTGATTTTCATGATTTCATTTTTGACAAGTGGCCTGACCTGGGAGTTCTCTCTGCCCTGCACCGTGTAGCTCGCTGAATATTTACACTTACAAAACGGCGGTGAATTAATATGAATTAATTTGATTTTACCCACTGAAAATCTTATATCTTGATGTTTTTTTTTGTTTTTGGTAGATTAAAAACACATAAGAACAGAGACAATTCCGAAAGACCGTAGTTTTCTGAACTCGGAAGTAAGCCCAACTTGAACCATCTGATCTCCATGGTAACTGATGCTGACCCCGTCACCTAATCTCATTTATTTATATATAAATATATATATATATATTTTATATTTTATTGA
>NC_056500.1:54720833-54732955 GCF_014905685.2 Nematolebias whitei | reverse complement strand
TGTAGATGAACAGATGCTCAGATATATTCATCAATTAACGCGGATTCCTCATTTTTCTGAACTGAATAAAACGTGCATTGAATTTAAGGAAATGCAAACGTGAGACGTCATTTATGTTTGACCCATCAAAATGAATGCGGTCATTTATTTACAGAATCAAAGTTTAACATCAAACATTTACATTAATTTGGCAAATTATGAAAATAACAACTTAAGCAATCAATCAGGAAAAATCATACGGCCATGATTTTTCCGTTGTTTCACCACAGACATTTATGAAACTGTACAATTATGATCTTTTACCCACACGGATGTGGATGAGCATTTTACACAGACATTTCTAAAATATCTGGAAGAATATCTACTTGATAGAACAGTTTAAAGATGGGAAAGAAGTTTAGAGGGAGTAAAGATGGTATGGGAGGGGAAGTGTTCACCAGAATTGACACTCTCCATCAGAACCCAGCTCTCCCCGGTACGCTTGGTAGGAAACTTGACTCATTACCTTTCTGAGGTTAATCAGCAGATATGGAGCTCCGTTAACGCTACCTGTCCAGCGTCTCCTTAGGATGCTGTGAATCGTCAGAAGTAGTGGCGAGTGAAAATGTTATAATCCCATGGAACTCGGAAGAGCTCTGTTGTCATGTCAGGATCATCCCGTCTCTCACAGAACTGTCCAGCGCTAGAACATATCAGCGCTGTCCGCGCCGCAGAACTTCTCCAACCAGCAGAACTCAACAGAATTTCTCCAGAGCTTCAACAGAACTGAGTAGTTTACAGATCTCGAGCAGAGAGCGTAAACCAGGAAGTACTGACATTTTAAAGAGCTGTTTTTCCGGTCCATCTGGGAGTATTCCCATTGGCCAGAACCGACCAGACGGGGTGTGTTTTGTGACGTAAGAGGTTAGAAGACAGCAAGAATTGTTATGGAAAGATCAGAAATGTTCTCACAGTCAGAGAGAGTTTTGTTTTGGCGCGTTTCAGAAACAGGTGCAAAAACCTCTATATTTATGTCTGAGAGGATTCTAAAAACATGACAGTTCGTTCCAACAACTTGTTTTTGCGTTTGACTAAAACCTTGGACCAACGTACACTTGCTCATTCAAAAGCAGAAATCAGAAAAGGCATAATTACTCTGTAACAGCTTTGACATGAGTTCTAACTTTGCATGAGAATAAAAATCATTACACAGTTAATAAAATTGATTAGTTCACTGCAACATCTAAAATGGTTTGAACTAAGACATTTTGATTATCAACATTTGTAAAATAGTAATGATAATAAAAAAGAGAGTGTTCTTTCACATGAATCTTCAAGAGAGAAAGTCTCAGGATGGGTGAACCTGCATTTCTGGATTCAAATCAATGAAATGACAGTTCCTGTCCCACAAGGTTCTTAAGGTCAAGATTTTTGACCTTAGACTTAGTTTTTGACATGGGCCTAGTCCACTACATAATAAAACAAATACAAGTCTGTGGTATTAAACAACCCAGAGTCCAGACTTGTCCTTGCCTTATACAACAGCGCCCCCTTGTGGTCAGGATATGGAAGCTCCACTCACCCACAGACACACACAGAAAAAAGAGAAAAGTAACCCTTCGCTTCCGCCCCACACACACCTCACTCCCCCCTTTTTCCTTCTCTCCATTGTTACGTCTCCCTCAATGCCTCCCGGCCTTGAAGCCTTCACACGACATAGAAAACACGGCGCAAACAAAAATTACAACGTCCTAAAACTAATGCGATCCCTGATCACATGAAATTTGGTAAACTCACTATATCCTAGCACATTTCCCTTTAAAGCTAACTAGTAATAGAGTACAGTTTATGATGCAGTCGACACATCAAAAGGAGTACCCGCGCCTTAGCCCCGCCCCCGTACGTGACACGAGCGGACCTTAATCTCGTCAGATTAAGGGTTTGATGGCCAGCTCCGCTGAGAACAAAGGGAAAGTGTCGGTCACCTACGTGACCTCCGGCAGGCCGTCTCGCCTTCCTCCAGCCACAAGTAAAACTTGTGAAACTAACTAAACACTACCTAAACGTCAAAGAAAGCGTTCGGTGCTTAAACTGTCTGAATATCGTAACCCACCTCGTCAGAATTAACATGAATCACCGGAAGTTAGCTTAAATAAAACCATCTTTATTTCCGGAGATGGCTGCATGCACACCAACAGAGGAATTTGAATTTAGTTTTAATTTGGTTTACGGCCGAATAGCCAGAACTCCGGACCATTAAGGTCCAAACAGTTAACCAGCCTACATGAAATTAATGGGCCCAGTTCCTCTCTGCGTGTGCCCCACAAGCCACCTCGATCCAATTCAGTCTAGGCCGCGCCTCGCTGCACGTCGGGGGTCACCATTCTGTCGTGGCTGGCTACCACGTCGTGTTCAAAACAGCTGAGACGTCGCCCTCGGTATAAAAGATTTATTTGACAAAACATGGGTTACAGATATTCAGAGACAAACAATTACATTAATAAGATATATGCATATAAATGGAGCATTAAGGAACGAACCGTCTCAGTGTGCGCCTCCCGGAAATGCTCGGTGGGCGTGTGTTATTTCCGGCCTTTTATCACAGTTTGAGAAGGCTAGCTTTCTGATTGGTTTAGCTTCTGTTGCTATGGTTACGACTCTAGCCCACCCCCTCAAGGGCGTTAATGTCTACATTTCAGATAAGAAGTTTTGCCTCACTGAAATCGTTCGTTTTAGCTGTTTGTTTAACGTGATTATACCTTAGTGATACCAAATGATTTGAGTTAAAGTTGTTTATTTCTAGGAATAATTAATAACTATTAATTATTATCTAACTCGTGTTTGCGTGTTCTTACTTGATCCTTTTTATACTTCTGTTTTAGTTTAGTTGCTTTGGTTGGATTTTACTTAGTCAAACTATATTAAGTCTAAATTAAAGAGATGTGTTCAAGCTTTATTTATGTTAATCAGTCTGCTATCTGGCATGATTTGATTGCTTGTAAAATATCAAATGTGAACTTGTAAAATTATCCTTAGCTAATATGAGATTATATTTAAAGGTCAACTAGTTAGAATTAGCAAACATTTTCTATAAATATAGTGCAACCCTGGAAGAAAGACACACACACACTTTGTATACCATGACATTTGAATGCTTGATAGGAAATATAAAAAAAGTATAAAAATATGAAATCCAACATTCTCCATCAAAGATTTTAGTTCTGCAGCGACAGAGCTTAAATGGGGGGTTCTGCAGGGGTCCATCCTGGGTCCCCTCCTATTCTCTCTATACCTGCTGCCACTTGGTGCTATTTTCCGGAAACACAACATACCATTTCCCTTCTACGCCGATGACTGTCAAATTTACTTCCCCCTAAGACACAATGGTACATGCTCTATTCAACCTCTGCTCGACTGCCTGGCTGACATCAGGGACTGGATGGCTTTAAATTTCTTAAGTTTCAATGAAAAGAAGTCTGAAGTCATGTTGTTCCCTCCCAACGACATGATCACAAACCACTGCATCGACCTCTCTGCTCTAACCCTGTCAGAAAAACAAAGAGTCACTAATCTGGGAGGGATAATGGACTCTTCCCTGAAACTTAACAATCATGTAAACATGATTGTTAAATCGTTTCTTCCAACTGAGGCGGCTGTCTAAACTGAAGCCCATATTGTCCAAAAATAACCTGGAGACAGTAATACATACATTCATTACATCTAGGCTTGATTACTACAATTCACTCCTGTTTGGTATCAGTCAGACCTCCATTGCATGACTACAACTGGTCCAGAATGTAGCAGCCCGATTTTTAACCAGTACAGGCAAAAGAGAGCACATTACACCAGTTTTGTCCTTACTGCACTGGCTACTGGTTCAACTTCGATTCCAGTTCAAAATACTCCTGTATGTCTACAAATCGCTGAACAGTCCCCCCCACCCCGATCTGCTACAACCGTATGTCCCACCACGTTCCCTGAGGTCAGCGGACCAGTTGCTCCTCACAGTTCCAGGAACTCGTCTTAAGCGCAGAGGTGACAGGGCCTTCTCTGTAGCAGGACCAAGACTTTGGAACGAGTTACCTCTGCTTGTCAGACTGGCCCCATCCCTCTCGGTTTTCAAGTCCCGTTTAAAAACTCACTACTATTCAGTAGCTTTCAACACCAGATGATCTGTGTTTTGAATCTGTACGCTCCACACTGGTTTGTCGTCATATTTATTATCTGCATCGATTTTCTTTATTGCTTCGTGTGTTACCTGTTGTTCTGTCTGTACAGCACTTTGGTTGGCCTTGTAGCTGTTTTAAGTGCTCTATAAATAAAATGGTATGGTATGGTATGGTATGGTATGGTATGGTACTACATTATCTAATATATTTATACAATGAACATGTGCCGCCCTCTACTGGACCTTTAATGTAAAATCACATTATAACATATATCCATTATCTTTACAGCTTCTTCTGTTTGTTTTCACTTCAAACTGACTTCTAAATAACATAAAGTGCTTATTAAAGACATAAAATACAGATTTAAATAAGCACTTCATTTTATTTTGAAGTCAGCTCGAACACAAACAAACCAAAAATAAAACACCTACAATAAACTCAATGATTTGGTGTTTTTGACTGGAAATCTTTACAGTAAAAGTACATGAGCTGCTTAAACCAAACATGTTAACTAGGGACAAAATCAGTCTATAACATGCATGTTTTTGGTCTGTGGGAGGAAACCAGAGTACCTGGAGAAAATCTGATTAACAGGTTAGTAGAAAAGTTACATGTATTCATTTACATGTACTTGAGCAATTACATAACGATAACAATAATAACAAGATAAAATGAATGTAATAGAATGTTAGAATAATGAAATTAATAAATAATACCAAAATAATTACAATAACAAGTGAAAAAATAAATAAGAAAAATAAAAATGACTAAAATAATAATAAAAAAATGAATAAATAATTTTATAGTGTGATTTTTTTTACTAAAAATAAATAAATACAGCAAGTCTTTTCCTACACGCATGAATAAAGTGCAGTGATGTGAATCGTGTTGCTTCTCACCAAGAACAGCAGGCTGTTGTGAACTGCTCGGTGAGGGGGAGGCACTGGGGCAGAAGAAGACGGGACGCTTGGCGGGTCTGAAACGACATTTTCTGCCGAATCTTCACAGGGCGGAACATATTCTGGATCAAAATAAAGTGACAAACAGAAACAGAGTTAGCATTGAGCAAAGTAGCATCGATGCTAACTAATAAGGTGCACTTCATGGGCAACAGCATCAGCCTCTTTTATTTGTTCAAAATATGCTCAAAACTGATGGCATTAATATCCTGATGCATGCTCAATAATCCAGGTGGAAAAATCCAAAAAAGTTAAATCTGGTCCTCTGGACATTCAAAAAAACAAAATACAAAGCAAGAAAAATATAGAAACGTTTTGTCTCTCATCCAAGAGACTTCCTCAGTCTGAGGTGCTGTTTTCAGCTCAGTCTCTTAAATAGAACCTTCTCAGAGTGGATCAACCAGTGGCATTAATAACTTAAAATATGCTTAAATTTAGAATAAACTCACCGTCTTCCATCATGGATTCCAGCCGGGCCGTGGCTGTGTCCAGGCTACTCACTCTCCCATTGCTAGCAGGGCGATTACCGTAAATGGCATCCATTACATCAAACTATTTCCAACTTCGTCGGTTAGATCCGCTCCTGCCATTATGGTCTTTTACCATGCGGTAGTCGCTTTTAAGTTTCTTTAGTTTTTCGTGGCATTGCTTCAGTGTACAATGGTACCCCTGGGAAACCATCCACTCTGACAACTCTTTAAAAATCTTTTCGTTGTGTAGATGAACAGATGCTGAGATATATTCATCAATTAAAACGGATTCTTCATTTTTCTGGACTGAATAGAACGTGCATTGAATTTAATGAAATGTGGACGTGAGACGTTAATTATCTTTGACTCACCACGACAGTGGGTCATTTATTAACAGAATCAAGTTTAACACATCAAACATTTACATTAATTTGGCAAAATATGAAAATAACAACATAATTAATCAGCAAGCTGTACAATTATGATCAATTATCCACACGGCGGTGGATGAACACTTTACACAGACATTACCAAAATATCTGGAAGGATTTCTACTTGATAGAAGAATTTAAGATGGAAATTGAAGTTTAAAGGGAGTGAAAGATGGTGTGTGAGGGGGAGTGTTGACCAGATCCGACACTCTCCATTCGAACCCAGCTTTTCCTCGGTACGCTCGGTAGTAAACTTGACTCATTACCTCTCTGAAGATGAATCAGCAGATACGGAGTTCCAGTTAACGCTACCTGTCCAGCGTCTCCATAGGATGGCTGTGACTCGTCCGAAGTAGTGACGAGATTCCGTCCGACACAAGCTCACCTCAGCAAGTGGACTTCACATGAGTGGAGTCCTTCAGAAGTTCCACTCAGAGGTGGAAGATGTTATAATCCAAACTCGGAAGAGCCTTATCATGGCTGGACTTCTGTTCTCCCAAACGACTGGAGCTGCAAACTCTCCAGCCGACTCTAACGGCAACTCACAGAACAACGACTTCACAGAACTGCGAACATCTCAGAACTGAGAGAACTAGGATGTACCGGCATTTAAAGGGCTCTATTTCCGGTATATTTCAGAGTTCCTGATTGGTCAATGTCGACCAGACAGGGGTGTGGTTTGTGACGTAAGAGGTTACTAGAAGTCAGAAAACAGCAAGAATTGTTATGGAACAGATTAAAACTGTTCTCAGAGACAGATAGAGTTTTGTTTTGGCGAGTTTGGAGAAACAGGTGCCAACTCCTCTGTTGACATCTGAGAGGATGTAAAACAACGACCATTCGTTCCAACACATGTCTGCTTCGACTCCTGACCTTGGAAAACGTACACTTGCTCATTCAAAGACAGAAATCAGAAAATGCATAATTACTCTGTAACAGGCCTTAACATGAATTCTACTTTGCATAAGCAACTAAAAAATCATTGTTACTGTTTTACAGTTAATAAAATTGATTAGTTCACTGCAACATCTAAAATGGTTTGAACTAAAACACTTTGGTTATCAACATTTGTAAAATAGTAATGATAATAAAAAAGAGAGTGTTCTTTCACTTGATTTTCAAGAAAGAAAGTCTCAGGATGGGTGAACCTGTATTTCTGGATTCAAATCAATGAAATGACAGTTTCTGTCCCACAAGGTTCTTAAGGTCAAGGGTTTTGACCTTAGGCTTAGTTTTGACATAAGGTCAAGTTCACTACAGTTGCGAGTCAATCCGTCCAGCTCCCTCTGAACGTTTTCCTCGCCCACCAAGCACAAAAACACCTGCACTTCTGTGTTGGTCCACGGTGTTGACATTATTAGTTTTTATATTGTGTCCTGTAGATCCTGCGACTTGAGAGTTTTTGCGGGCTGGAGAGAAAATGACGGATTGTGGAATATTTTAAGTTTCAGTGACTCCGCCCGCGACTCCGCCCCCGATCAATCAGTGACCGACAGTGTTCTGACGTCAGGTTTTAGTACCTACTCATTTAGGTTAGAACCACAGAGCCAAGGGTCCTAAAAATAATAACAGGTCCCAAGTACCGGTACTAATGGAAAAGCCTCAGAACCGGGCCAAGTCGGGTCCAGTCGGCCCGTACCGGTACTAATGGAAAAGGGGCATATGTGACCCTGTGATGGACTTGTGACCTGTCCAGGGTGTACCCCGCCCCTTGCACAGTGATTGCTTGACATGAGCAACCTCCGTGACCCAAAAATGGAAGAAGCGGGTAAAAGATAATGGATGGATGGATGCAAGTTTACCAGCATTAATGTACAGCAACACAGTGTAGAGAGAAGAATGCCTGGAAATGCATGTTTTCTTATATTATTTGTAAACTAAGTAAAGGCCTTTCTACACGTCTTTGCACCTCTGAGCTTTCTGCTGAATACAAACAGGTAGTGCTACATCAAACATCTAGCCTAGAAAATATCTGTCTATTTTCTTCCACTTATCCGGGGTCGGGTCGCGGGGGTAGCAGCTTAAGTAGGGAGGCCCAGACTTCCCTCTCCCTAGCCACTTGGGCCTGCTCCTCCGGGGGAATCCCAAGGCGTTCCCAAGCGAACCAAGAAACATAGTCCCTCCAGTGTGTCCTGGGTCTTCCTCTGGGTCTCCTCCCGGTGGGACGTGCCCGGAACACCTCACCAGGGAGGCGTCCAGGAGGCATCCTAACCAGATGCCTGGTCACCTCAACTGGCTCCTCTCGATGTGGAGAAGTAGCGGCTCTACTCTGAGTCCCTCCCGGATGACCAAGCTTCTCACCCTATCTCTAAGGGAGAACCCAGACACCCTACGGAGAAAACTCATTTCGGCCACCTGTATCCGTGATCTCGTTCTTTTGGTCACAACCCACAGCTCATGACCATAGATGAGGGTAGAAACGTAGACTGACAGGTAAATTGAGAGCTTTGCCTTTTGACTCAGCTCTCTCTTCACTAAAACAGACCGGTACTGCGCCTGCTTCACTGCCGACGCTGTACCTATCCACCTATCAATCTCACGCTCCATTTTTCCCTCATTTGTGAACAAGACCCCGAGATACTTAAACTCCTCCTGGGGCAGGACCTCCTCCCTGACCCAGAGAGGGCACTCTACCCTTTTCCGGCTCAAGACCATGGCCTTGGATTTGGAGGAACTGATCCTCATCCCGACCGCGTCACACTCAGCTGTGAACCACTCCAGCGAGAGCTGTAGATCACAACTTGATCGAGCCAATAGGACCACATCATCTGCAAAAAACAGAGAAGTAATCCTAAGGCCACCAAAACGGATCCCCTCAACACCTTGGCTCTGCCTAGAAATTCTGTCCATAAAAGTTATGAACAGAATCGGTGACAAAGGACAACCTTGGCGGAGTCCAACTCTCACTGGGAACGAGCCTGACTTACTGCCGGCAATGCAGCCCAAGCTCTGACACCGGTCGTACAGGGACGTATCAAAAGGCCCGGTACCACATACACCTGGAGTACCTCCCACAGGGCTCCCCGAGGGACGCAGTCGAATGCTTTCTCCAAGTCCACAAAGCACATGTAGACTGGTTGGGCAAATTCTCACGCACCCTCCAGGACCCTGCTGAGAGTGTAGACCCGGTCCAGTGTTCCACGACCAGGACGAAAAATGCACTGCTCCTCCTGAACCAGAGGTTTCACTATCCAACGGACCCTTCTCTCCAGAACCCCTGAATAGACCTTACCAGGGAGACTTAAAAGTGTGATCCCCCTGTAGTTGGAACACACTCTACAGTCCCCCTTTTTGAATAGGGGGACCACCACCCCAGTCTGCCAATCCAGGGGAACTGCCCCCGATGTCCACACAATACTACAGAGTCGTGTAAGCCAACACAACCCCACAACATTCAGAGCCTTAAGGAACTCCGGGCGAATCTCATCCACCCCTGGGGCCCTTCCACCGAAGAGCTTTTTAACCACCTCGATGACCTCAGCACCAGAGATTGGAGAACCCAACCCAAAGTCCCCAGGCTCCGCTTCCTCAGTGGAAGATGTGCCGGTGGGATTGAGGAGATCTTCGAAGTAATCCGCCCACCGACCCACGACATCCCGAGTTGAGGTCAGCAGCATACCACCTTCACTATAAATAGTGTTGGTGGCATACCGCTTTCCCCCAATGAGACGCCGGATGGTGAATCGCCTCAAAGCCATATGGAAGTAATTCTCCATGGCCTCTCAGAACTCTTCCCACGCCCAGGTTTTTGCCTCAGTGACCACCCAAGCCGCGTGTCGCTTGGACTGCCGGTACCCATCAGCTGCTTCCGGGGTCCCACAGGCCAAAAAGGCCCGATAGGATTCCTTCTTCAGCCTGACAGCATCCCTCACTGCCGGTGTCCACCACCGGGTTCGAGGGTTGCTGCCACGACAGGCACCGACAACCAAGCGGCCGCACATCTGATAAGCCACCTCGACAACAGAGGCGCAGAAGATGGCCCACTCAGACTCAATGTCCCCCACCTCCCCCGGAACATGTTCGTAGCTCTACCGGAGGTGGGAGTTAAAGCTCCATCTCACAGGAGACTCTGCCAGATGTTCCCAGCAGACCCTCACAATACGTTTGGGTCTGCCAGGTCTGACAGGCATCTTCCCCCACCATCGGAGCCGACTCACCACCAGGTAGTGGTCAGTGGACAGCTCCGCCCCTCTCTTCACCCGAGTGTCCAAGACATGTGGCTGCAGAGCAGATGAGACGACTACAAAGTCGATCATCGAACTGTGGCCTAGGGTGTCCTGGTGCCAAGAGCACATATAGACACCCTTATGCCTGAACATAGTGTTTGTTATGGACAATCCACGATGAGCACAGAAGTCCAACAACAGAATGCCACTCGGGTTCAGATCAGGGGGGCCATTCCTCCCAACCACACACCTACAGGTGTCACTGTCATTGCCCACGTGAGCGTTGAAGTCCCCCAGTAGAACATGGGAGCCCCCAGGAAGCGCACTCTCCAGTACCCCCTCTAAGGACTCCAAAAAGGGTGGGTAATCTGAGCTGCTGTTTGGCGCATAAGCACAAACAACAGTCAGAATCCATCCCCCCACACGTAGGTGGAGGGAGGCTACCCTCTCGTTCACTGGGGTGAACCCCAACGTACAGGCACCAAGATGGGGGGCAACAAGTATGCCCACTCCCGCTCGGCGCCTCTCGCCTGGGGCTATTCCAGAGTGGAAGAGTGTCCAACCCCTCTCAAGGAAACTGGTTCCAGAGCCAGAGCCATGTGTTGAGGTGAGTCAGACTATTTCTAGCCGGAACCTCTCAACCTCACACACCAGCTCAGGCTCCTTCCCCACTAGAGAGGTGACATTCCACGTCCCAATAGCCAGCTTCTGTAGCCAAGGATCAGACCGCCAAGGTCCCCGCCCTCGGCCACCACCCCTCCCACATTACACCCGACCCCTTTGGCCCCTCCCACAGGTGGTGAGCCCATGGGAAAGGGGACCCATGTCTCCTTTTCGGGCTGTACCCGGCCGGGCTCCATGGGTAAAAGCCCGGCCACCAGGCGCTCGCCAGCGTGCCCCACCTCCAGGCCCGGCTCCAGAGTGGGGCCCCGGTGATCCACGTCCAGGCGAGGGAACATTGATTCCATTTGTTTTGCTCATCATAGGGGTCTGTGGGCTGCACTTTGTCTGGTCCCTCACCTAGCCTAGATAAGAATAATGGCAAAAATGCAGCAGATGTAGTAAAAGTGAACACATTCATTATGGCTGCCCCCAAACAGGCAAGGAGTTGTATCTGGAGAGCAAAATGTCATGATCCTTGAAGGGAGAGTGCTGATTTATCCTAGGTCAGTGCAGATACATTTCATCCTGACTCTTTATAGCAGCTCATTTAACCCCACCTCATCAACACTATACTCATGCAGGAACAAAACTTCTGTCTGATAGTTTTTTGTCAGTCAGTTTTGGTCATGCTTTTTCTTTTTCTTTGTGTTACAGGAAGAGAGCAATGTGAAACCTGAAGATCAGGCTCTGGGTTCTAGATTTGGACCAAGTACTGAAGACCTAATTAGTTCAAAGCAGGTTGGAAATACTTCCAGAGCAGATGTGACAGAGGCACGCAAGTTCACTTTTATTTTACTGGATGGAACAAGCTAACGTCTGTTTGTGGTGCTGTTTCAGGACAACTCTGGTGCTTCTTACAATCAGGTGACCCAGAAGCCGATCAGAAGGAAATGCCTTCCAGAGAGCCAGAACCTGGAGAGAACACCTCCACCTACCATGCCTTTTCCACCACCTGCAAAACCAAACCAAAAGTTAGTTTAACATTAGTTTTTTTTCCCTTCAGTCAAATCTAACTTAGATTTTGTTGGGCTGCAATGGGGCAGCACAGTGGCGCAATTGCTAGAGTTGCCACTTCTCAGTGAGCTGGTCGCCCCAGTTCAAATCCTGGCAGGGGGCCTTTCTGGGTAGAGTTTGCATGTTCTCTCTGTGCTGCGTGGGTTTTCTCCAGGTGCTTCGGTTTCCTCCCACAGACAAAAAACATGCATGTTAGGCTGATTGGTAACTCTAAATTGTCCCTAGGAGGGAGGGAGGGAGGGAGGGAGGGAGGGAGGGAGGGAGGGAGGGA
>NC_056500.1:54708778-54720733 GCF_014905685.2 Nematolebias whitei | reverse complement strand
GGGAGGGAGGGAGGGAGAGAGAGAGAGAGAGAGAGAGAGAGAGAGATTTTTTGATTTTAAAAAGTCGTTTATTCCATTATTGTTTCACAATAAGCTTACTTCAGTACATCTGCAATATAAAATTCAGAATCATTAAGAGTGAATAAAAAGCACTTATAGTCCCACTTGTCTTTAAACATTTCCAGTTCGTTCATTTTTGAATAATACTTAAATTCCATCATAAGTCTTGCTTTCAACATACTCTTAAAGAAAAGCAAACAGTCACAACTCTGACTTCCATTAATCTTTTCTTTTCTGCTTAGATATATTGCCAGTTTTGCTTGTCCAAAAATAAAATTCAATAAACGCCCTTTCTTCTTTTTCTTTTTACCATAGGAAAAACCAAATATGAACATTAAGGTAGTGAAAGATTCCCCAACAGATTTCAAAATATCACTAAGTAAACTAAATAAAGACAACAATCTTGGACATTGTACAAAACAGTGAAAAATGGTCTCCCTCGTTAAACAAAACGGACACTCATCTGAAACAGTTGGATTTATGATTGATATGAAAGCATTTACTGCAATGATGCCATGTAGAATACGCCACTGTAAGTCACCAGTGTTCTTGGTTAATGGTGGTTTGTACAACATACTCCACATTGGTTTTGCATCAGACTGACTACTAAAGAATTCCCTCCAAGGTGTATCTTTTTTGTCTTTAAGTTTAGCCCTGTTTAGAGCTTTAACACACCTTTGATATAATGTCTTTCCATTTGCAGAGTCCAAAAAAATCCAAACCTTGCTGTCCTCCAGCAGAGGACCCAGAACTTCACAGTCTTTTAAGTTGGGTCTAATGCATAGCTTATGAAAGTTGTCTGTTTCTTCAGGTGTTAAGAGTCCGTCAAACCATCCAGATATCAAACTTTTGTCTTCCTCCGATAACGCTCTCTTAAACTTCTCCAGCATCAGATCTACTATACGAACAGAGCAAACTTCCAGTTTTCTTGCAAGAGCAGTAGAGTTGTCCATGTCAGCTCCAATCAGTTCAAGGAGAAGTTGAACAGTTGTTACTCCCTTATTCTGTAAAAGTCTAGACATCATGGGTATTTTATCCCATAACGAGCCTAGGCGTGATCCTTTAAGAATCGGCTCCCTCAGTAACCAGAATAAAGATGTAGAAGTTCCCGTTATTCCTGCTTCCATTAACTTCCATGTTTTTAAAACATTAATGTAGAAGGATGACAGACCATTTGTGCTGATTCCCGAACAGTCAATGATAAACAATGTCTTTCCCAAACCCATGTTACCAACTTGCTGACAAAAACATTCTGCCACCTGTCTCCACAATACATTTTGGTCCCCATAGAGAAAACTTTGCAAAAATTGTAGCCTGAAAGCAGCTTTTCTGCTTTCCAGATGAATCAAACCCTGACCTCCTTCTTCTTTTTGTAAAAAAAGTACACTTTGAGTTATCCAGTGGAGTCTGTCCCAAAAAAAATTAACAATAATACTTTGTAATTTCATTAGTAAATTTGGTGGCGGTTCCAGTACAGCTAAACGATGCCACAATGTAGAAGCCACCAAATTATTAATAACAAGTGTTCGCCCCCTGTAAGACAGTCTTGGCAAAAGCCAGCGCCATTTTTTCAGTTTTCCTTCTATTTTTTCAACTACATCTTCCCAGTTTTTCATAACCTCCACATGATCACCTAAATGAACACCTAGATATTTAAAACCATTTTTTACCCACTTCAGTTCATCAGGTAGGCTGGGCTCGTCTCCTTGCCATTTGCCTATTAACAAAGCTTTGCTCTTTCCCCAGTTTATTTTAGAAGATGAAAATTTGCCAAAACTTTCAGTGATAGCTGTTAGTTTTTGAACATCATGATTGTTTGTTACCGCCACCACAATATCGTCTGCATATGCAGAAAGATGCAATGATGAAAAATGTTCTTTTAATTTTACACCATTCAATTGTTTTCTGATCTGGCATAACAGAGGTTCGATACTGATTGAATAGAGCATACCTGACATTGCACAGCCTTGTCGAATTCCCCTCTGTACAAGAAATGGGGCACTCAACCCACCATTGATTTTCAAAATACTTTCAATGTCACAATAGAGTGTTTTTATCAGAGCAATGAAGCCAGGGGAGAAACCAAAAGCTTCTAAAGTATTCCATAAAAAATGGTGCTCCACCCGATCAAATGCCTTTTCTTGGTCAAGGGAAATCAGACCAAACTTTAAATCCAATGAACCAGACATGTCCAAAACGTCTCTAATAAGGGATATATTATCTCTTATAAGTCTACCAGGGATGCAGTATGACTGGTCAGCGTGTATAACTTGGCCAATCACTTTTCTCAGTCTGTTTGCCAAGGCTTTTGAGAACATTTTGTAATCAGCACATAGAAGACTGACTGGTCTCCAATTTCTTATTTCACAAAGATCACCTTTTTTAGGTAGAAGAGTGAGAACAGCTCTTCGACAGCTGAGTGGTAATCTTCCCCTCGCTATGCTGTCATTTAGAACCTCTAATAAGTCCTCTGACAAAAGGGTCCAAAAGGTTCTGTAGAACTCCACAGGCAGGCCATCTATTCCAGGAGCTTTATCATTGTCCATGCTCGCCAGTGCCACTTGCAGTTCTTGCATGGTCAGAAGGTGTCCTAAGGCCGTGTTGTCCTCAGCTGAAATCTTTGGCAGATCATTTAAAAAGTGTTCTGTTATGTCAGCACATTCTTTATATTCAGTGGCATAAAGCTTAGAAAAAAAGTCCACAGCTCTTTTTCTTATTGCAGTTGTTTCCATTAAGTCTCTTCCATCTTCTGCTCGAATACTATGAATGAGTCAACTTTGACCATTTTTCTTCTCCAAATTGAAGAAAAATTTAGAGGGAGCATCCATTTCAGTGACACTTTGAAAGCGTGAGCGAACTAACGCCCCCTGTGCTCTAATCCCGAGTAGATCAGCCAAAGCAGTCTTTTTCTTTTTGAGAGTCTGAAAATGACCTGCATCTCCTGTAGATCCACTCAAAGTCTGAAGATCCATTATGTCCATCTCTAGATCCTTTATAGATTGTACAAGCTCTCTTGTGACATTGGAAGTATATTGAGTACAAAACTGTTGAATTTTTATTTTTCTAATATCCCACCATTGTTGTAAGGAAACAAACTGAGATTTTTTGGTTTTCCACTCTTTCCAAAGAAATGAGAAACATTCTTTAAAGAAGCCATCATTTAACAAAATAGTGTTTAAATGCCAATATGCACTCTTGGGTTTTACTCCACTGAGGAAAATATTTCCTATCACCATGCTATGGTCAGAGAAACCAACAGGACACAATATACAGGATTTAAACATTTGTAAGTGATGTTCAAAACAATAAAATCTGTCAAGTCTTGCCATTGTAATGTAATTGTCTTTACAGTGAGTCCAGGAATATTGTCTACTTGTCCCATGTTTAGAACGCCACACATCAGTGAACTCATGAGTCTCAATAATACGTTTCAAAATTGTCCGTGAACGAATATTAGGCTCTAAGTGATTTCTGTCCAAATCATCAAGAGTACAATTAAAGTCTCCTCCCAAAATCAAGTAATCTGTTGAGGCACAGCTTGCAACAGTATTTCCTAATTTTTCTAAAAACTTACATCTTTCATTAGGATTTGATGGCGCATAAACATTTAGCAGGACAAAAGTTAGTTTTTCATATTTTGCAGTTACTTTCAGCAACCTCCCTGGAAAAACTTCTTCCACTTCACAAGATTCTGGAAGAAAGTTTTTTGAAAAAATAATTGCCACTCCGGCACTCAATGAATTTTTATGACTCATGACAATATTCCCATCCCATTCCTTTTTCCAATCAACTTCATTATCAATGTTACTATGAGTTTCCTGAGCAAAGGCAAAGTTGATACATTTAGTTTTTAGAAGTTCAAAAAAAATTGCTCTTTTCTTTGCATCTCTTGCGCCATTCAGGTTTAAAGATGAAATCTTTAACCTACTCATAGTCAGCCAGGAAAAGATCAGTAAGATTGAAGCAAAACAGCAAAACAACTCCTGTCTTTTACTTTTTGGATGCATCATTTGTTGAGGTTCTCAGTTTCTGTATCAGTTTTCGAAGACGATAGATTTCAGTGTCCTTCAAACCTTGTGGGCCTCTTTGTCTCATTAACCATTTGACCGAATCCAGAAACATTATTCTATTAGGAAAATGATCATCTACAGATACATCCCTTTTTCCTTTGGTTGCTTCCAAAAAACTACGTATCTGTTCAACGCTGTAGCCATTAGTTGCCTGACCATCAGGAATTGAGGAGTCAGACACTTCCCTGTCACTGTCCGAGTCAGAAAAGAACTCTGACTCACTCTCTGGTACAAGTTTTTCTTTTACCTGGATTTTCTTTGGTTTTGCTGCTTTTGACCGTCTTGTTTTTCTTTTTGCGTTTGGCATTTTAAACACAGTTTCATCATCCCTCACCATTTTCTCCCCCTTAGACACCACTTCATCTACATTCAGTTCCTCTTGAGTTATTTCTTCTTCAATAACTTTCTCACTTACTTCATCTACACAAGTCGAGGTAGAAGCAACCTGACTGTTGTGCTGCATGTCTGAGCCAGACTCAGGAACATCTGCTCCTCTCTGCTCACTTTCAATGTCCACAGAGACTGTCTCTGTCCCTCCAGCAGTCTGGGGGGCTCTTCTGATTTTCGAGCTTTTTCAGGACAAGTCCGCGCTAAATGTCCCTCCTGTCCACATCCAAAACATTTCATTGTTTCAGTTGTTGCAAAGATAGTATAGTCAAAACCCTCAACTTTGAATCTCATGACTATGTTCAGTTCCTCAGCATCATTTAATAAGATCATAAACACCTGCCTCCTGAAAGACACGACATGTTTCAGTTTTTCTGATTTACAACCTGAATGAAGCCTTTTCATGGTTGAGACAATCAACTCCTTCAGTAACACGTCATCACTAATGAACGGAGGCAAGTTTGACAGGATGATTTTTTTTGCTGGATTCACGAGGGGAAACACGACAGAGTATGCGTTTCTCAGAACTACCCCACGTTCAATAACAATATTAACTTTATCTATAGAGTCCAGAAACAAAACCACAGCACTATTCATTCTGGCTGCTGCTTTCACACTTTCACACCCGACCACCTCTCCTACAGCTAACGCACACTCTTCAACCGAGTAATCCACGCCCACCGGCATCTTGATGCCGTGTCGACGGGACAAACTCCCACACCCGGTGTTTCTGCCGGCCATCGCACCGAAACCGGCGCTGCCGAACAGAAAACCAGAAAAAACACCACTATAACCCGGAGTGCTTTTAAACAGTTGTACCACACCTAAAAAAGAAGAAAAAGCATGTGAAACACCTTTCAGAAGTAAAAGAAACCGCTAATCAAACCTTCAAGAAGTTCACTTCCACTCTCCACCTGTGTGACAGACGCTCACGCATGCGCACGAGAGAGAGAGAGAGAGAGAGAGAGAGAGAGAGAGAGAGAGAGAGAGGAGTGAGTGAGTGAGTGAGTGAGTGAGTGAGTGAGTGAGAGTGAGTGTTTGTCTCGTTTGCCTCTATGTGTCCCTGGGATGGACTAGAAACCTGTCCAGGTGTCTCCCGCCTCTTGCACAGTGATGGCTGGAAATGGGCACCAGTGACCCCATGACCCGAAAAGGAAGAAGCGGGTAAAAGATGATGGATGGATGGATGGATGGGCTGCAGTAGGTAAAGATGTCAGCCCAGGCTTGTATGAAAATGGAGTAAATTATATTTTTTTCTACATACACGGTAAGTAACAAACACATTTAAGTTAAAAATATTGAATTCCTTTTCTTTTCAGTTTCTTTAGTCTTCTGCAAACACATTTTGAATTCAGACATGTTAGATGTAAAGAGTCAAAGAAAGGGTGTATATTTTTTTAAATGGGCACAAAAATGCATTCAAATTGTTTATCTTTCAGCTGTGTGTTGGATGTAAATAAACTTTTGCTCACATATTTGTGCGAAAAAATCACAAAATTATTAAATTTCAGCCTTTTCAATTTGATGCACTAGAGGGCACCCTAGTGCTCTAACTATCCATGCATCATTTTATGTACAGTACTTGCTTCTTTCCAGCTGGTGTCCATCTCCAGCAGTCTCTGAGCGAGAGGCCACAGGGTCACAAAGAGGCAAACAACACCATCAACCATGCTCTCATCCACACATAGCAAAATAACAAATAATAATAACAAAATTACAACAAAAAATGACAAAGTTACCAAATAATCTAACATGGATGTTTGTGGGGAGACCAGAGTACCCAGAGAAAACCCACGTGCACACCTAAAATAAACAACCTGAAACGAGTAGGTTGTTCTTCATTTGGAAAATTTATCAGAATCAGAATAAGTTTTATTGTCATTGCACCAAGATACAACGAGAACATGTACGTACAGTTGTCCGAAATATGGGTGGAGTGCACAAAGCTGCTGCTATAAGCATGGCCCTCTTATTCTTCTTCATAATAATATTTTTGCTTCGATGAGAAACGGGAGGTAAACATGAGGAGAGACGGAATAAAAAAGATCTATCACACCTTGTCCTAGACAGAGCACGGTTTGAGGCATCAAAAAACCTACCAGAGCATAGCACATAAATAGACAAGATACATATAGGCTGATGAAGGCATTGAATTTTAAGGGAAGGTCGTAGCGTAGTCCAGTCTGAGTGCTGCCAAGCTTCAACACAGCCACATGAATTTGTAGACAATTCAAATTTCACCAACCTGAACAGCGGAAAAACCAGTTGTCATCATGAATCCAGTTTGTTTCCGTCGAGGTAAGAGGGTCCTCCTTACTCTGACTCTTGTCAGGAGAAGTTGATCAATTTTGTTGAGAGACCAGCTGATCAAGTCTTTCGATTGGAGTTATGCATGGAAAAAAAGAGGCTCTTTAAGGGTTCACAGGACCAAAGAGTGTAAGCAGGGAAGCGGGGGGGTGGGGGGAGACAGAGCCCCGGGAGTCACGTCTGACTTCACCGGAGTACACAGAGAAAAAAAAAGATTGTCGATGCACCGACTTTAAGTATATGATTAAAGTTCTTGAGCCCCGCTGCCTACGACATCCCATCACGTCAACACTTCAGCCAAAAAGTTGTGGCAGCACTTTATGAAAAAGCTAAAACTGATACTGTCAACAAGCCCTGGAGCTGATTTAAAGCCCTGCCCTGATGATGATGAGGGAGAGAGGATATTCAACTACCTCATATGATGACCGTGCAAGAAGAGGTATTG
The DNA here is from genome assembly GCF_014905685.2 of Nematolebias whitei. NCBI lineage: Eukaryota > Metazoa > Chordata > Actinopteri > Cyprinodontiformes > Rivulidae > Nematolebias > Nematolebias whitei. Next base: position 54,713,464 of record NC_056500.1, on the reverse strand, counting down.
TTATTGTATTATTGTGATCCAATTAACTTTTTTAATTTAAAATTATAATCTTATTAACTCAATTATTTTTTATCTCTGTGTTGTTTGCAGTCTGAGGATGATAGCAGCTGAGTCTTCTTCATCCACCAGATCACCTCCAGCTAAGAAGTCTGTAATGACTGAACTTGTTTACTTGGCATATTTTCAAAATAAACACTTTGTTTGTCTTTATTTTGGCCTTTTTTGTACCAAAAATTAACCGAACCGAGCCCTCCTTGAAACTGAACTGAACCTAAATGTGATTTTAGCGTACCGTTACACCCCTATGTACAACAATCAAATGTTTTAGGCCAGATGGCCAACTTGTTACTCACACTAGGTATGTTTACATGGACATAAGTAACCGGATCAAACGGCCGTTCGGAATAAAAATGCGTCATGTAAACACCCCGTTTGAGTTATTTTAGTTTATTCAGCGAGATCCGAAATCATTTGTAATCTGAACAAAACGGGTGGTTTACGCCGATTCATAACCCGAACGGTGCACATGTAAACGTTTGATTTGTTCGTTTTTATCTGATGGTGAAAAACTGACCTGACTGCGCATGTGCGACCTATGTCATTTCCGCCTGGCTAATGCTAATAACATTAGCATGTCGGGGAAGTAAAACTGGTCGGTGAGCGACAACATTTCTACTAGAAACTTTGAAAGAGCTCAAAATGATGTGTATCACCTGCAGCTCAGTCAGGGAGTGCAGCAACGTCTCCACAACATTAAAACCTGTCGCGGGTCCATTTTGGTGCTCAGGTTTGTTTACGTTCATCCCGGAAGTAAACTGGAAGTAGAACTTCTTCTTCAGTGGTTTTTTAAGGAGAGTTTACCACTCTGCACATGTCAGTACTTCCATTCAGAACAAAGTCCGATGCACGTAAACGCTTGTCATGAACAGATCGTGTCCATGTAAATGATACATTTGAATTATTTAATCTGAAAACATTTCAATTCGGTCAAAGAATTTTGTGCATTTCAACATAGCTACAGAAACAGCCTGAGGACACCGAGGCCAAAGTGGTTCAGAAAAAGCGTTGGAAGGTCAATCATCCAGGTAGAAAACAACAACCAGGTTAAATCTGGACCAGTTTCTTTAATGTTGCTGGTTGTTGACTCTGAATTACTTTTGAGCCTACATCTGAGATTCCAACAGGAAGTTGTCTTTAAACACAGCAGTGAAGGCTACCTATGGGACAGATGTGGTTGGCAGGCCGTAGACTGAGGAAGTCCTCTGGATGGAGGACGAAATGTTTCTCACTTAAAGAAACTGATCCAGATGACATGATTTAACCCTTTTTGTTGCTATCTACCTGGATGACTGAGCTTACAACCCCCTTTCCTTAATGTGTTTTAAAGTCGGTTTTAGGAGCTACTGTGCCAGGTTTAATAAAATTGTCTTTTCCCAACATCTCAGTATATCTGGTAAGGCTCAGATGTCCCAGCTTTTCACCAGCCTTGAACGCAGCATTACCTTTGTGAATCTGGAGCAGTCATAAAGTCTCTAAAGTCCCCTTCACAGGCAGCTGACCCATGCGCTCGTGTTGACTGATCTGTCCACAGCAAGTGATTTGTGCATGTGTAGTAGTGCAATTTAAGATGTGTACATTTGAAAAAAATGTATGCATTTGTGACTTATAGTAATTCATAAAACCTGTGGTACACTTGTTAGTCTCAGAAGTAGTCACACAAGCGTGAGATTCTCTTGTGTGACTACTTCTGAGACTAACTCATCTTCATGATACCTCCAACCTCTCTGCTGCTGTGCTGCTTTCTCTAGTGCTCAAAAGAGAAAGGATCGCTAAATGGAAAATATCAAAGTTCTTGGTTGGGCTTATAAAACACATGTTTAGGGTTTTAAAGCTGCAGTGAAATGTTTCACTGAATATTCAAAGCTTTGATGTAGACCCAAAAGAGACCACCTACAGTATTGAAATACAGTATTTGGCCACAGGTATTAATTTAAATTAGTTAAATCTTAATTATATTTATTTCTCCTTTTTAACAGGTTGCTTTTGTACATTTTCAAGTCATTTCAGGCCACAGACCTCACCCTGACATGACCTGTGTCTTAAGCCTGGTATCCACAGGTCTGGTTCTTGTTGTAGCCTGTTGTGTCCGGTTCTGGTGGGACCTCTATTTTTGTGTCTCCACATTGCCTATAGTTCCCGTTTAGTGGGCGGATTGTTCACTTCTAGTGGGCGGATTATTAATATCAACGCACCTTACCAGCTGGTGGCGGTAGTGCTACATTAAGCTCTTTTCTAAGCACCACTAACATGTATTAGAAGAAGAGCTGGAAAACAACACACAACCAAAATGGATGACCTCCGTGAACTTGGAGCAGAACCAGCTGCACAGCCCGTCCTGGTCTCTGTCCCGCAAGATGGAGAGCAGGGCCGAGGTGTCAGAGATGCTCTGATGGAGTACCTCATGAGCTGTAACTTATCCTAATTCCACCCCTTAATCTTTTTTACCTCCCCAGCCTTCCTTAGATACAAGTGAACGTTAAAGTGTTGATTTGAAAATAAACATGGATTAATAATTATTCTTGTTTGTTTAATGTACAGACATGCCTTATTACCAGGTTCGTGTAAAAATGGCAAAACAAACACTGCTGCTGTGCTTCTATCACATATGCTGCGTTTTTTAGTGGCTGTAGTTTTAGAAAAACTGTATACTCCTTAATTTTTGTTTTTAACAAAGAACCAAAACCTACAGCAAGAACTTTATATTTGTTTATGCATATATACATTCATCTATTTTAATATTTATATATATATATATATATGTCTTCAGCCAGAGACTTCTTCAGATCCCTTGTAAGACAGATCGCTACAAGAGATCCTTCCTGCCCACAGCATCAGCATCTAGAACAACTCTTTAATGAAACCAGGATGATGAGTTACATTTAATTTCCCTCTGGGATTAATAGTCTTTTTGTAATTTGATTTGTATACATGTATGTATGTATATATATTACGTACATTACATAATAACCTACATTTGATTTGATATTTAACAACTCTTTCAGAGCTTATGTTTACCACGCAGCTCTTTAAGCTGTCGCAAATTATCTTCATGAGTGAAGTGCTGTTAAGTAATATTAAGTTAGTGCTCCTTTGTACCACAGTGAAAGTCGTGGAGAGAATTTTTGACCTTGGGTGAAAAAGATGCAGAAGCTGCTGGATCCACAGGATGGACATCATGGCCGAGGAGTTTGACATGCAATGACTGAAAACCTCCTGAATGAGGATGATTGTAAACGTAGATTACACAAGTCCTACACCTTTTTAACTCCACTGCAATGTTCATTTACAACACATGGACATTCTGTATTATGGTTACGTTTTTCAATACTCATTACAGATAAAACCAAAAAAAATACATAAATAAAAATACTGGACTTTTTGGAGTTTTAAAAAAAGTCCTGTGGTTTTGTTTTTATATTTTTTGGGGGGGATTTGCCGTGTCAAGGATAACTGAGAATCTTCACCAGCATTGTTACAGGTAAAAAACAATTACTTCACTTATCTACACTATTGACGTAAAAAAACACTGTAAGCACTTCACTTTTGATGATCAGATGGAAGCTCGACTTGAAAATGTTTCTTTTATTAGAAATAAAGACCTGTACAAAAAAAAACAATTATACACTAATTATATATGCAAACTTAACAAGCTACGTTTGGCTATTTGTGGGCTTACCTTGCAGGATCTACATTTCTATAGATCAACTATGATCTACTCTAAATATTTTTAAACATGTCTGTTTGCCATGGAACGGGCAATGGATTCCAGCACCCCAAGGAGTGCCTGACTGAAAGCAGCACTCTGTTCAGCCTCCTGCCTTCGCTGTGCTGCTTCCTCTCTGCGAACATCTGCTTCCTCTCTCCTCAAGGCCATCTCCTCCCTCCTAATTGATTTCTCCTGCTTCCTCGCTGCTGCAGCTTCTTCTTGCCTTGCTTTTTTGGCATCCTCAAATAAAATGGAAGTGTTCCTCTCTCTGCTTCCGGTTCATCTCCTCTTGTTCTGTATGCGCAGAAACAAAGCTCTCTGCTGCACTTGTTGATCTGCGCTTCCTATTGCCTAGGAATAACACACAAGAAAATGGCTGTTAGATGATGAAGTACAGGTAGAGTTTTTAAATAAATTATTTACATTAAAGTTCCTGCTAATTTCAAAAGGTGTTTGTTCACAAGATCAGAAATGATTCTGTTCATAAAGCAGTCTAGTTCTTTAATGATAGTAAGCAGGTGGGCATAAATAAACTACATGTAGTTATTTACAACGGTTTGTGCTAATTTAGAAAAAGAACAGAGCATCGTTAATCTGAACAAAAATCACTACACCCTGTATAATTTCAATAATAAACTTCATAAATGAAAGTTTAAGTAATAAATGAATAACTAAATTGAACATTTATCCATTACAACTGAATAAACAAGTAGTTTGAATACATGCAAGGTGTTTTACAACAAAAACAAAACAACATTCATATCGACATGATCAATGTGATGTTAAACACGATTGTTGCTTCTTACCTAGTAACGGGTGCTGTTTGGTGCCGCTCTGCTGCGTGTTGCCCGGTGGCGTAGATGTACTCGGTGGCGTGGATGTACTCGGTGGCGTGGATGTACTCGGTGGCGTGGATGTAC
>NC_056500.1:54699012-54708768 GCF_014905685.2 Nematolebias whitei | reverse complement strand
CGTGGATGTACTCGGTGGCGTGGATGTACTCGGTGGCGTGGATGTACCCGGTGGCGTGGATGTACTCGGTGGCGTGGATGTACTCGGTGGCGTGGATGTACTCGGTGGCGTGGATGTACCCGGTGGCGTGGATGTACCCGGTGGCGTGGATGTACTCGGTGGCGTAGATGTACTCGGTGGCGTAGATGTACTCGGTGGCGTAGATGTACTCGGTGGCGTGGATGTACCCGGTGGCGTGGATGTACCCGGTGGCGTGGATGTACTCGGTGGCGTAGATGTACTCGGTGGCGTAGATGTACTCGGTGGCGTAGATGTGCTTGGAGCTGGTGTGGTCGGGAAGGGTCAGAAGCGGGGAGGACTGGACAGTCAAAAGCAGAATCTGGCGAACCTTCATGTTCAGTGGGACTTTATGCATCAAAATAAGAGTGGAAAAACAGCAACAGAGTACAGTTAGCAATGATGCTAACTAATGACGACGTAACCGCGTCAGCCTCGTTTGTTCAGAGTACTTTCAGAAAACGCAAAGAAACGGTTGCATGAGGAAGAGGAAATATGCTTAAAGTAAATAAAATACACTCACCATCAACTATTAGTTTTTTAAGCTTTCCTCTTTGCTTTGGTGTGCGATGGAAGCCCTGCACCGCCATCTGCGCAGACACCTCTTGAAAAATCTTTTCATTTCGTTTCGTTCCATCTAGCTCGCGCTGCACTTGTTCATCGGCCAGCAAACACAGAAATGCCTGAACTTCAGCATTCGACCACGGTTGTGCCATGATTATTTGTTTTACCTTATAAAATATTCCAAAATATGCTCCTCCGATTTCTTGTTGTCTGTTATGCGGGTGAAAAAGAAAATGGTGGATTGTGATTTCCGGTGGAAGACTGAATCTCCGCCCTCCACCAATGAATACGCCCCCTGACCAATCAGTGACCTACAGTGCGCTGATGTCACAACTAGACCCTAAAAGAACCAGACCTGGGACCTCAGTGATTTAGGTCCCAAAAATGGGGTGGGTTCCACCACTAGAGGCATTGTTGATAAAACCCGCAATCGGCCACAACTAGTTACATAGGAGTACCAAAAAGACCCGTGGATAAGGGGCTTTAGTGTCTCAGGGAGAAAAATGAGAAATTCTTGTCTAATTTTTGTTTTTAATCATTAATGCTAATGATCAAAATTTTCTGAATGTAGGAGTTTTGTGGTAACAAATCATTCATGCAGTGATATGGATGTCTATTATGTTTTGAAATAACTGACTCATTCTCTAAGCAGGAGAACCAAAGAAACACAGCCCAGAAAAGGCAATTCCTCAGACATGGAGAGACATATCATTTCACCATAATGACTCTAGCATGTGTGTGTCTGGCTCCTTGTTGACTAGACAGCTCACTGAAACAGTCAGTAAACTAAGGTGACCATCAATAACAGAGCTAGCTCAGAACAGAAGGCTGACGTGACGCTTCAGAGGCCTTTCTATGTGCAGCGTCTGTTTTAGCTCCAAGCATTTTGTTGCTTCTTCAGATTTCTGTAGGTAAAAAGTCCCCCCTCTTTCATTTCAAGTAAAAAGTCCCCCCTCTTTCATTTCAAGAGTCTTATGTATCAGCACATAATGAAAAACTCCTCGAGTGGAAAAAAGACGCACAACAGATGTCTCTGTCGTTATTTATTAAAGCAAACACAAATGGACGATCTGTGTGTGAAAAATTAGATCTGTTCCGTAGGATTTAAGAGGTTCAATAACAGCCAAGTACCGATTTAATTTATTGATTAACTGATCATTTTCAGTGAGATCACCTCTAAAAGCAAGATTTTTGTCACTTTGCTGCTCTGAAGCATTCATCACAGCCAAGTGTTAACACAATGTCAAGAAGGAAAGACAACAGCAATGACCTTATAGCAACAACTGTTGCTGTGCATCCATCTGGGAAGAGTTAAAGGTCATTTCCAAACTACAGTATATAGAGTCCATTGTTCTACAGACAGAAAGAGTATTTACAAATGGAAGAACATTTACTGTAGGACAGCCGTCACGTCTTCCCAGGAGTAGACATCCCTGCAAATTCACCCTAAGGTTAGACTGTACAATGCTCAAAAAATGATGAAAAACAGAAACCAACACCTTCATCTCAGACTCTGCAGGCCTTAACTAACTTCACTGGGGCTTTTGCACAGCTCCTACTCAGCCCTCCACACAAAAATCACTATTCCACAGTATTTGTAGCTGATTCGAGGCTGATTCGGGACCTTGTTTTGTCCCTGTTCTCTGGTGGGACCGTGCGAGCTGAGTCGGGACCAAAACATGAGTGTAGGACACTGATTGGTCAGGGGGAGGAGTCACTGGATCTCAGAAACTTTTCACCGATCCGCCATTTTTTTTTCATTCATTCATTCAACCTTTATTTAGACAGGTAAATCCCATTGAGCGTCGAGGACTCATTTACAAGAGAGACCTGATTTCAACAAAGAATGATGACAACAATGGACAACAGCAGCAACAATAAACAATTATAAAAAGTCATACAGTTTTTTTTTTGGGGGGGGGAGATTTACAAATAAGATGGCTAAAAAAAGTAACAAAAACATCTAGATTATAAGGCGAATGTAAATTGTAAATGTAAATCAGATAATGATTATAAGGCGAATAGGAATGGTGCAAAAGTGGCATTAATGAGCAGGTCAAAGGTTAAATTTCATGACAAGACAATTGGAAAAAAAAGACTGAACAAGTATGGCTGTTTTGAAAAGGATGCAGGAAAAAGCCTCTCCACTCCAACAGGAACATCTAAATGATTCATAAGACTATTTTCCCATAATGCACGTCACAATGTTTAGAGAAAATATCAGCAAAAACACTTTATACTCACTGTAAAGCACGGTGATGATTTGGGCTTGTTCAGAACCGGGGCACCTTTCAGTCACTGAAGCAACCAGGAACTCATCTGTAGACCAAAGGATTCTAGAGACAAACGTAAGGTCATCTGTCCAACAGCTCAAGTTTAGACCCAATTGGGACAGTGTTTAGGGCTATGAATCCAAACACAGCATAAAATCTAGAAAAGAATGGCTGAAACAGAAGTGTTTTGGTGTTTTAAGTCCAGTTCAGAGAATCAGAGAGATTTATTTCTTACACACCACACGTGATACATGAGGTGAAACAGAACTATGCACACAGGGTCCCAGTTACATCCTACAAAAGCACAAATTGTAAAGAAAAACAGTAGTAAGATTCGAGACATGACCTAAGAATATACTACATTCACTAAACTAAGAATACACTAAACACCAATGGTCCAAAACAACAGCAGCCCGAACATGAGTCTGTATGAGCTGTAGGGCAACACCACCTCAGAAACCAGTTCACCTCATCTCAAACAAACATCATTCATGTGTTTTTGTGTGAAACTGTTTAAAATAAGATTCATCTATTCCCTTGGGAACTAACAGAGTTTGTTTTACAGGTGTCCAACTCAGTTCACAAACTTCTTAGTTGCTGCTAATGTGAATGTATTAAAAAAACCTGTCACTGTGTTAACCTCAGCCAATATGAACTCATGAAATGAACAGATCGTTTTAATGAGAGTTTAGGTTCAACTGACCTCGAAGTTTGAAACATCTGCTGAGACTTTATCTTCCTTCATCGAAAAGGAGTACTTCTCCCAGAATCGTTCCCATGAAGATAACACATTTTAAAGAACCTTTTGTTAATGACATTTTCTTTTCAGGAGATGAACAGCGGCACCTTTTGATGAACATTGCATGTTAGTGATTCTGTTTTATTTTATACCTGAATGTTTATTCATGAAAATGTGTGTTTTAAGTAATCTCTCTTTAAGATAATCATTTGTCTTATTTTTCTCTTTTAAAAGAAGAGTGACTTTTAAGGCAGAGAGAAAAAGGACTATATTTATTTAATAGGCCTTTATAAAAACATGACAAAGAGTTAGGACCACTTCCTCCGAGAGGTGGACCTTCACCTCTGAAAAACACAGGCAGTTAAGTTTCACTTCTTCACATCTACTTCTACATCTTCTTTCACTACACACTTCACGGAGGCTTAGTCTCAGAAGACTTCACTGGAGCTCGGAATTGGGAGAGGAGAAACCCAGTTTCTGCACTGGACTCAGAGAGGAGAGAAGCATCCTTTCTGCAGACGTGTCAGGACGAGAGAAAGACACAGAACCTGGCATTAACCTGAGATTTGTTACCAGAACCATCACACCGCAGAGGAGTGGAAAATCCCAGCTGACTCCCACATGGACCCTCGTCCCTCTAAGATGGCAGGTGAACTTTGAGGAAAAATCAGCCTCTCAGTCACCAGAACATCTGGGCTGGTACCATTTTTAAACAGCTGTTGGACCATTCCTGACCATCTCATTCTGGTAGGAGAGAGACTTTCAATGCCTTTCTGGTGAACCTACATCGCAATAATCTTAGACAAACTACAGCTCACTTTAGACACAATTTTAATTACTGCACAAACAGAACCTGTCCAAAATCTGCCTTTTTAAGTTTCACTGATTTGAATCATTAATTAGATCTTTGATACAAAGCTATTTGTTATTCATTTGTTTATGCATAATTTTCATCACATATATCACAGAATATTATTTTTATAATGAAATACATAAAATCAACTGAATTTGTGATTATTTTGGCATATCTGTGTGTATTAACTTATTTGATGCCTTTTAAACACGAGAAAGAACTCCCGTTTCAGTTTACATTTAATTCGGGGCTGATTTTTCCTCTTAAAGAGAGGTGGTGCCCACACAACGAGGTTATTTGCATAATAAATGCATATCTTATGAGCTTAACTCATAACTGATCATTTACAATATATATCCAGCCCCATATCACCCTACAGCGCTGATGAGGACTAATGAACACAGCAACACAAAATAATCAGCAGCATGAGATCAGCATCATGGATAGTCAATAGAACACACCAACAACCAACCGAGCAAGCAAGATCCTTCAGAAGGCACAGACCCAGCTGCTGAATGAACGGGTGAGACAGACCAATTTTACCATTGAGGCCTTGAAGGCCAAGGAAGAGCACATTAAACAGAAACTAACTATGTGTCTAGATCAGACCACACTTCAGCAAGTGATGGACTGTACAGATCAGGCACGCTTAGCACAATGTCAAGTCCAAGACTCGACAACAAAATAAGTTTAACTTACTAATAGCTCATCAACACCATCACTATTCCAATAACAACACATTCAGTGTAGGACAACACTCCAGTAGTCAATTACATGCCAGGGAGACAGAAAAGTGGGTGAAGAATTTATCTGACAGACAGCTCACCCAGCCAAAGACAGAGATTCTTGCCAGGGGACTGAACTTTGCGGTTGCACCAAGTAGAATTCCTCTGGTGGAGATGATCACAGCCACAGAATCAGCCATCCGCAACAACAAAATGAAAGAGGCTGAAGCAGAACAGCTCAGAATCAAAGTTTCATCCTGCCTCAGCAATGCCAAACCACCACCTTCCAACATCAGTAGAGAGGAGAGGGATGCACTCACCACTCTTAGCAAGGACAAAAACATCATCATTCTCCCAGCAGACAAAGGAAGGTGCACAGTGATTTTGAACCAGAAAGACTATCATGAGAAAGTTATGACACTCCTTAGTGACTTAACCACTTATGAACCTCTGAAAAGAGATCCAGGAAGTGGTTACAAGAAGAAGTTAATAGATTGCCTGAAAATTTTGGAGCAGGACAAGGCTATTGACCGTATTCTGTACCACAGACTGTACCCAGGGGAGGCCACACCTAGTCTGTATGGTTTACCTAAAATCTACAAACAAGGTGTACCTTTAAGACCTATTGTTAGCATGATTAACTCTGTCACTTACAATGTTTCCAAATATCTGGCGTCTGTACTCATCCCTTTAGTTGGCAGCTCAGAACACCACATACAGAACACCATGGACTTTGTGGATAAGGTGAGGGATGTCATCATGGAGACTGATGAAACAATGGTCTCTTTTGATGTCACATCACTCTTTACGTGCATTCCTGTTGATGATGCAGTAGAGGTGGTCAGTTTAAAATTAAAATCAGACACCACTCTGAGCAGCAGGACCACGCTTTCCACAGAACAACTGTGTCAACTCTTGAAACTGTGCCTGCAGTCAACCTACTTCACATATGGGGAGCAATATTATAGGCAGAAACATGGGTGTGCTATGGGGTCTCCAGTTTCTCCTATTGTTGCCAACCTGTACATGGAGGAGGTAGAAAAGAGAGCCTTGACGTCCTTTTCAGGGACACCACCAAGTCATTGGTTCAGGTATGTTGACGACACCTGGGTTAAAATTAAATCTCAGGAAGTCCAACATTTTACTGACCACATCAACTCTGTGGATAAATACATCAAGTTCACACGAGAAGATGTAAAAAATGGCAAGTTGGCTTTCTTGGACTGTGAGGTCTCAGTCTCTGATAGAGGACATTTGCAAATTGAGGTGTACCGCAAACCCACCCACACAGACCAGTATTTGCAGTTTGACTCCCATCACCCTTTGGAGCACAAGTTAGGAGTCATCAGGACTCTGTACCACAGAGCAGACTGCGTCCCCACTAGCTCAGGAGCCAGGCAGAAGGAGAAATCCCACACAAGACAGGATCTAGAGTAATGTGGATATCCTAACTGGGCCTTCCTGAAAGCAGAGAAGAAACCCAAACAGGACTCCAGTCAGCCAACAGGTGAAAAGGAGGAACCCAGACCCAGACCAGTGGTCATTCCGTATGTTGAGGGAGTATCAGAGAAACTGAGACGTTTATTTTCTTAACACAACGTCCCAGTGGCTTTTAAACCCCAAAATACATTACGGCAAAGACTGGTTCATCCCAAAGATCCAGTCCCCCGGCACAAACAGAGTAATATTGTGTATGTTGTTCAGTGTCAGGAGGGTGATCAGTCTTACATCGGGGAAACTAAACAGCCACTGGCCAAAAGGATGGCCCAGCACAGAAGATCAACATCATCAGGCCAGGATTCTGCGGTCTACACTCATCTCCAGGCCAGCGGTCACTCTTTCAGGGATGAAGATGTGCACATCCTGGACAGAGAGGAACGATGGTTTGAGAGAGGAGTAAAGGAGGCCATCTTTGTGAAAAGAAATCGTCCATCGTTAAACAGGGGTGGAGCCTCCGGGTTCAACTGTCCCCCTCTTACAATGCTGTGATTGCTAGTATCACTCAGCCCTCTGTGAACAGTAAACAGCCATCAGTGTGCTAATGATCCATTGTTAGGCTGATGGTCCTTCTTGACCATGTGATCAGCTGGTTTTGGTTGTCAGCAGCAAACTGGTTGATCCACTCTGAGAAGGTGCTATTTAAGAGACTGAGCTTAATACAGCACCTCAGACTGAGGAAGTCTCTCGGATGAGAGACGAAACGTTTCTACATTTTTTGTTGATTTGCTTTGTTTTTTTTGAATGTCCAGAGGACCAGATTTAACTTTTTTTTAGCTTTTTCTACCTGGATTATTGAGCATGCATCAGGATATTTTGCACAGACATGGCCGGCAGACTTACACTCTGAGTCCACATTGAGTCTGCCTCGAGTACACGCGGACCTCTATGGAGTCTAACAGCGTCAGGGTAGAAGCTGTTCCTCAGCCTGGAGATTCTGCATTTTATGCTCCTCAGCCTTCTGCCTGAGGGGAGCGGGGTAAAAAGTGTGTGCTGGGTGAGTGGGGTCCTTCATGATGTAGGTAGCCCTCTTCCTGCATCTGGAGGTGTGGACGTCTGTGATGGTGGGGAGGCTGACTCCAACATCTTCTGTGCAGCCTTCACCACTCTCTGCAAAGCTTGTAGATTAGAAGTAGGATTTTGAATTCTATTCTGGATTTGACAGGGAGCCAGTGGAGAGAAACTAAAACTGGAGAAATATGAAATCTCCCCTTAACTCCAGTTAAGACTCTGGCAGCAGCATTTTGGATCAATTGAAGACGTTTTAAAGAAGTATTTGGACACCCAGATAATAAACCATTGCAATAGTTCAGTCTAGAGCTATGTTTACATGCGCAGAATTCTTTGACCGGATTGAAATGTGTTCAGTTTGAATAATTCAAATGTGTTGTTTACATGGGCACAATCTGTTCATGACGAGCGTTTACATGCAGCGGGCTTTGTTCTGAACAGCAGTACTGACGTGCGCAGAGTGGTAAACTCTCTTTAAAAAAAACACAGAAGAAGAAGTTCTACTTCCGGGGTGAACATAAACAAACCTGAGCACCCAAAATGGACCCGTGACAGGTTTTAATGATGGTGGAGACGTTACTGCACTCCCTGACTGAGCTACAGGTGATAGAAATCATTTTGAGCTCTTTAAAAGTTTCTAGTAGAAATGTTGTGTCGCTCACCGACCAGTTTTACTTCCCTGACATGCTAATATTATTAGCGTTAGCCAGGCGGAAATGGCAAAGTCGCACATGCGCAGTCAGGTCAGTTTTTCACCATCAGATAAAAACGAACAGATCAAGCGTTTACATGCGCACCGATCGGGTTACGGATCGGCGTAAACCACCCGTTTCGTTCTGATCACAAATTATATCGGATCGCGCCGAATACACAAAAAATAACCCGAACGGAGTGTTTACATGACACACTTTTATTCCGACCAGCCATTTGATCCGGATACTTATGTCCATGTAAACATATGTGACAAGTACATGGACCAGTTTTTCTGCATCATTTTTAGATAACACAGATTGTGGTCTGATGGTTAAGAAGTCTAGGACCCAGTTGCATTAGAACTTCATCATCATAACCTTTATTTAACCAGCTTTGTCCCATTGAGATCAAAAGATCTCTTTTACAAGAGAGACCTGGCTAAGACTGACAGCATACAGAGAGAGGTGAAAAAACACAGTAAAAAACACAGTTACAACACATAGTCAGAATAAACATAGACTTAAATAACAAACGACTCAATTAAAACAATTACACTTACTTAGTCCTAGTGTGATTAGTTTGCCCATTAGGGTTTGGATGATCATGGAGTTAAAGACAGATGTGAAGTCCACAAAGACCATACGGACGTAGGAGTCCTTCTGTTCCAAGTGGGTGAGAGCAGTGTGGACCACAGAGGAAATGGCATCCTCTGCTGATGGATTCTCACGGTATACATATTGGTGAGGGTCCACATTGATGTTGATGTTAGCTTTGCTGTGAGTCATGACCAGTTTTCAAAGCATTTAGCTTTACTCCAGTTTTCTCCCACAGACAAATAAGTTAGGCTGATTGGGAACTCCTCTCTATGTGTTCCTGTGATGGACTTGAGAACTGTCCAGGGTGTACCTCGCACAGTGACTGCTGGACATGGGCACCGGTGACCCCCGTGACCCAAAATGGAAGAAGCGAGTAAAAGATAATGGATGGATGTTTCTTCTGACTGAAGCTGATGGCCCCACCCATGCTGGGAGAGGGACTTAGAAAAAACAGTTATTGTAATCTCAACAGAACATTTAATCTAATTTCAAATCAATTTACACTGAAATATGTAATATTTTGCAAATCCAATTTTGACTTTTTTTGTAATGAAATAAACATGTTGGTCCAAAAAGTTGTTTTTGGGGGTAATACTTTGATAGTCCGAATTTCAAAATCCACTGTGAAAATTATGAGACAACATAAAAGCCCCACCTTGTTTAGAAATCCTTGTATTTATCCAAAGTTTTACACACTATGCTAATTTAATAATAAACATCTTGTAATACAACAATATATATATATATA
>NC_056500.1:54687147-54694012 GCF_014905685.2 Nematolebias whitei | reverse complement strand
TCTGGAGAGTTATGTGGACGAGTGTTTTAACAACATCGTGATGGACAAACCACAAAAAGACACCACGGCCACACCAACTCCTAAACGCACGCGTTCAGAGAGCTCAACCAGCACGTCCACCTCTCCAGAGAAAAGCTTCGCTGATGTCCTGGACTCTGTAGACAAGAAGCTAACCAGCTTAGTGCTGGTGCAGATTCTCAGTCATCCAGGACATGATGAATTCAAAAAGCATTCAATACAAAAACAACTGGACTTTATTTGTAACAGAAGACGTTTCGCTCCTCATCCGAGGAGCTTTCTCAATTCAAAGAGCAGAGAGTGAGACATTCAGGTTATAAGGCTGAGATAAGACACACGTACATATGTAGGTTGATTGAATGATAGATTGATTGAGGTGTGATTTGTCAATCTACATATGTATGTGTATCTTATCTCAGCCTTATAACCTGAACCCCACACTCACTGCTCTTTGAATTGAGAAAGCTCTTCGGATGAGGAGCGAAACGTCTTCTGTTACAAATAAATTACAGTTGTATTGAATGTTTTTTTTTTAAATTAACCAGCTTAGATGCCCGTCTGGCCCTGGTGGAGGTTCTCCACAAGGAGTTCCAAGCACTGAGGGAGTCTCTGGAGTTCAGCCAAGCTCAGGTGGCGTCGCTCGCTGCAGAGAACCAAACTCTGAGGGAAAATGTCAAAGAACTCACCAAGGGGATGACACAGCTGTCCGGAGAGAACAGGAAAATGAAGGCGTCCGTCCTGGACAACCAAGCTCGGAGCATGCAGGACAATCTTGTCTTCTCTGGGATCCCAGAACGAGCAGAGGACGACGCTGAAGTTATGATCCGTGAGTTTATCCAACGTCAACTGAAACTCCCAAGTGAGATGGTAAAAAACATCACATTCCATCGTGTTCACCGGCTCGGAGGTAAGAAGCCCGATAACAAGTGACATCGGCCAATTATAGCTAAATTTGAGCACTTTAAACAAAAAGAGCAGGTCAGAGGTCGGGCAGAGAGCTGCGTGGGACGGACTTCAGTGTGAACGATCAATTTCCTAAAGAGATCCTCGATCGGAGGCGAGTTTTGTTTCCAATCAGGAAGAAATACATGTCTGAGGGCGTCAGAGCTACGGTGGCTGTAGATAAACTTTATATTAATGGTCAGCTGTTCAGGGAATGGGATGTCACTCCGTGGCTTTATTAAAAGGAACAACAGGTTAGTTTGAAGCAGGCTGTTCAACTGACAGCCCGTGGGTCAAATCAGGCCCACGGGTGAGCTAAGTTCGGTCCACCAATGGGTTCACTTTTTAAAAACAAAACTAGAGTTTGAACTATAAAACAATGTAACTTAATGATAAGAACTAGTGGATATCTGACCCCTCTGCCCAGGGGGCCACAACTGTGGCCCCCTGGACAGTTTAACAGTCCTGGTTTAACGCTTGTAACACTGGAGGTAAATTAACTGGCATTAGTAAATGGAAAATGGACTGTACTTATATAGCACCTTTCTATCTTATCGAGATACTCAATGCACTTTACAATCTGTGCCTCATTTACCCATTCACACAGCTCTATACTAGATCTCTACAAAGATCATTGAACAAATCATTCTAAAGAGACTAACCAGAGCTTTATCACATTCATACACTGATGGACACACATCAGAGGCTGTGAGGTGATCCATATCTTGCCCAGGGACACTTCAGCATGGGACTGCTGGTGGATTTGAACCCCCAACTTGCATTGGAGGACGACTGCTCTAACCACTCAGCCACAGCAGCCCCTTGTAAATAAAATGTAAAGCACAACTCGGTACGATGTCTGCACTGGTGGTGGTGAACGGTGTCACGGCTATTCTTTTTTTGTTTTTCCTTTCTTTTTTATTTCTTTTTTTTCTCCTTTATGTTTGTCTGTTACCACATCACTTCATCAGTCTTTTTTCTTCTTTACCACCCAACAAACATTTACACACAAGCACACCAAAACACACACACACACACACCAGAGAACTTTATATCTTCTCTCACACCCAGCATCTACTCAACGTTCTTGTATCTTTCCACTTCAAACATCACTGTGTGTTTCTAAACATCTAAACAACCTCAAGCAATAACTGTGATTTTAGTTGGATCTGTTTGTCTCTATCGTGACATGCGCTGGTCAACTTTAGCTACTCATGCACAACTATGGGCACATTAAGGTTTGTGACTTGGAATGTCAATGGAACCAGTACTCAACAAAAAAGATTAGGAATTTTAACCAGCTTAAAAGATTACAGGCAGATGTCTTTTTACAAGAGACTCATAAATCTATTACAACTGCCTATGATCTTAAATCACCTGAGTTTCCTGATGTGTTTTGTGCCTGCTATAACTCAAGGCATAGGGGAGTGGCAATATTAATACACAAAAATGTTAATTTTACAGTACTAGACACAGTTACAGACCCAGAGGGTAGATATTTAATAATAAAACTTTGTATAAATAACTACAAGTTGTGTATTGTCAGCATATATGCCCCAAATGTTGATGACACCTATTTTTACTTTCTTCTCACCTGTCCATCACTCTTACTCTCGTCTGGATTATTTTTTAGTCAGCAGCTCGTTGTTGACGGACATCTCGGACACTGAGATACGCCCTATAGCGGTCAGTGATCATGCTCCTGTCTCTTTAACTCTAGCAAACAGAAAATACATTTCAAAAAGTATAAACTGGAGATTTAAGATATCACTGCTTGAGGATGAAGATTTTATCAAATATTTTACAGAAGAGTGGGCTTCATATTTGGAGTATAATGACTTGCCTGTGTCTTCGTTTCAGAGTTTAACACCCCTCCAGCCCTCGTCTAACCGGTAATTGGATACCCCTAGACTTCTGAGTATTACCCAAACAATACTATGGTCAGGCCCTCTTAGGCTGGGTTCGAGAAAGATTCGACTAGGCACTAACAACCTTCATCTGCAGGACGCACCCCTATTTCACCTCACAGCTCTTAGAGTCAAGTAGCAGTGAGCCCAAAGTTTACCATAAGGTATCCTGCATTATGGCTGCTCTTCCTCTATTTGACGTTTTGCAATTGGTACAAGACCTGGTCATTTCCTAGGCCAGGACAAGTTGGCCATATGGGGATGCTGTTCAAACATCTAACTAAGTAACCATTAAAAACCTCCCAAAATCTCAGAACCAAGCGCACTTCCTGAGTAAGTTCAGCAACGAGCGTGTATCATTCAGATGCCATCAGGAAAATGAGTCCAACACTCTTTGATTTTCATGCTTTATGTTTTTAGTCATAAATTTGCATAAGGCTACATTTGTAGCTTTCAAAAATCCAGCAGCAGTGCAAGCAAATGCATTTCAAAAAATGCAGTATAATGAATGGAATAAAAATAAATAAAAAAACGGGTGAAAATCCAAATTCCTCTAGGTGTGGATGCACCAATCTCTTATAATAATCTCTTGGAAATGGCATTCGCCCTAACTGTGCTGTCCCTAAGAAAAACTACAAAATACAACCTGTAATTTTTAAATCAGGTAAAATAGTTCAAAAAGGCTCGTTCCTACCACATATCCCATGATTGGATTGGTTTTCCAGGAAACAGGAGAATAATTCCTACATCCTTTGTTGAAAACGGTCATCAAATGTCATTAATTCCTATCAGAGACTTGTTCAGAGTTATCTGGGGTCAGACCTCATGAAGGGTGATCATGTGCTGCTGAGCGGTTCTTCATTGCTTTAAGTTTCCATCTTTGGTTGTTTGTTCAGCTTTTCTGCAGCCAAAATCTTCCCTCTTCCATCTTCAGATCTGATCCAAGTTTTTAGAGCTTGACAACCGTGTTCCATCTCTACCCGAAATGACTGGCCGACTTTCGTCTGCTATCTTTGTTTTTTTAAACTCCTCTCTTGTCTCTGCGTACTTCCACTTCTGTTGTAAGCTCGTGACAGGTGCTTTGCCTAACATCCTCGTATTGCTTCAAGTGACACTGTTTCTCAACTTTGAACTTTGCTCTTCTAATCCTAAATGAGAAAAAAAAACTTACTAATAAAGAGGTTTAAGAACCCTTCTTCTAAAATCACTTGACTTAACAAATAAAAGTGAAATCCAGATCAAACTTACAATCACTTAATGAATACTTCTTTCATCACAAAATAGATTATAAATGAGCTTTTGATTACAAAAATATCATAATAACATTTGATTGTTTCAGCACCTTGACAGACAGACATAAAATCTTTATTTTAATCAACACACCCACAAAACTTTTTTAATTGATCATTCATTCAAGATTGATTTATTTCAGTCCACCTCCACCAGACATGTGCAGTCTGACCTCAACACCTCTTTTTATCCACCTAACTTGACCCCTGGAACATCAGCATCTGTTCTCTGGGAGGCAGGGAAAGCAGTGATGAGACGTAAAATAATCTCATTCTCATCACATATGAAGAAAATAAACATATTCAGGAATTAGAAGAAACCATTAAATTGTTAGAAGCTTCCCAAGATGAATAAATGCTGGACAAAATGTGTAAAGCAAAATTAGAATTAAATGAACTTATTAACAAAAAAAACTCAATTCTTAATACAAATACGTGTGGATGGAAAACTTTGAGCAGAACAATACATCAGGTAGCTTTCTAGCAAAACAGCTTAAAATAAATGAGAAAAAAAAAACTATTCATGGTGTTAAAGACGACTGGGAATACAGTTTATGATCCTGGAAGAATAAACAGCATTTTCAGAGATTTTTATAAAGCTTTATACTCACCGCAGATAAACCCATCAGATAATTAAATTGATCAATTCCTGGATAAAATTACACTTCCTAAATTATCAGGTAGTCAAGCAATGGAGATGGATTCACCACTGACACCAGTGGAACTCCAGAAAGCCCTCAAAAGCATGACCAATAAAAAGGCTCCAGGTCCAGATGGATTTCCAGCAGAGTTCTATAAAGAATTCTGGAATATCCTGGCACCACTATTTCACAGAATGTTGTAGGAAACTGAGAAAAATAACAGACTTCCAGAAAATATAAACTCAGCCAACATTAGTCTCCTGTTAAAACCAGGCAAAGACCCTGTATTACCTACCAGTTATCGTCCCATATCCCTTATCAACGTTGATCTTAAAATAATTTGTAAAGCCCTCTCAAAAGGATTGGAAAAGATAACTCCTCTCATAATACATCCAGACCAAACTGGTTTTATAAAAGGGAGACATTCATCCTCATATTCACGCAGATTATTTAATTTAATTGATTATTCTTACAGTAAAAACACTGAAACTGCAATATTCTCTCTAGATGCAGAAAAAGCTTTTGATAGAGTTAACTGGAAATTTTTATTTGCAGCTTTGCATAAATTTGGTTTTGGAAATTATTTCATAAACTGGTTACAAATATTATACAGTTCTCCTTCAGCATGCATTAGGACAAATAATCAAATATCTGCTAGCTTTCGTCTGCAAAGGGGCACCAGGCAGGGATGTCCACTCTCCCCCTCACTATTTGCTGCGGCTAGCGGTTCAATGAAAATAGCAATCAGGCAAACTACTGATATTAAAGGCATAAAATGCAAGAACATAGAGCACAAAATCAGTCTATATGCTGATGATGTGTTGCTCTTCCTCTAGCATTCACAAACCTCCCTCTCTCAGGTAATTGGATTGAAAAACTCTTTTTCAAGAGTTTCAGATTATTCATTAAACTGGCTAAAATCCACAGTTCTACCAATTAATTGTTATTTCAGCAATTCACTTACTATACAACTGCAGTCAGGGAATATTACATACTTGGGTATCAAAGTTTCTCCTAGATTGGCAGATTTAACAAAACTAAACCACATCCCACTTTTAAAGAAAATTGAGGATGATCTTGCTAGATGGAAATCTCTACCCTTGTCTCTCATGGGAAGAATTGCTTCAATAAAAATGACGGTTTTGCCTAAAATAAACTATCTATTCTCAATGATTCCAAATAAACCATCATCTGACTGGTTTAGATCCCTGGACTCCTCCATCTCTAAATTTCTCTGGAAAGATAAACCCCCACGTATTAAACTAAAAACACTACAGAAGACCAAAGATAAAGGAGGACTTGAGCTACCCAATTTATATTATTACTTTCTAGCCAAGAGGCTAGAATACATCTCAAAATGGATAAAACACACACCCCTTGATGAACCCTGGATGTTCAGGATGGGTTTTGCATTATCTAATACTTGCTCACAGTGTACAGACAATATTCTGACAATTACATCCGCACGTTTTGGTTTTGTCCACCCGTCTAGTGGTTTTGGTGCCGGATATGTGAAGACTTATCAAAGTGTCTGAGATGTAATATTCCACTATCTCTGCCAGGCAATGGCACTCGACTGGGGAGGTGGCTTTGGTGGTTCTGGGCGTTGACCTCTGCTGGCTGCATGCAGGCTTCTGGGTGGTCTGTACCGGCAGACACAGGTTACTGGCCTGGTGGCCTGCCTATGGGTGGGTTTGGGGTGGGTACGGACTCTAGGTTCTGGGGGAGTGTCGCTCCCAGGCTGGGGTCCCGGCTTGGCCTGGGGGTCTCGCGTCTTGGCGGATATGCTGTTGGGGTCTTGGGCCGGTGCATGTGTAGTGAACTAGGCCTGAAGGTCAAAACCTTGACCTTAGGACCTTATGGGACAGAAACTGTCATTTCATTGATTTGAATCCAGAAATACAGGTTGACCCATCCTGAGACTTTCTTCCTTAAATTCATCAAGTGAAAGAAGACTACTTTCGATTATCATTACTATTTTACAAATGTTTGATAATCAAATTGTGTTAGTTCAAACAATGTTTACATGTTGAAGTGAACTACTCATTTTTAAATCAACTGTGAAACA
>NC_056500.1:54645747-54687137 GCF_014905685.2 Nematolebias whitei | reverse complement strand
CTGTTAATAAATGACCCACTGTCGTTGGTGAGTCAAAGATAATTAACGTTTCCGTCCACATTTTATTAAATTCAGATGCACGTCATTATACAGTCCAGAAAAATGAAAGAATCCGTTTAATTTTATGAATATATATCATGCATATGTTCATACTACACATGCACCGGCACCCGGCCCTGGCGCCCGGCACTGGCGCCCGGCCCTGGCCTGTGGACCCTTGGTGTATTGGTGGGCTTTGGGGCCATTGGGGGGGGGGGGGGGGGGTAATGGTGGGGGGGGGGGGGTTGGGGGGGGGGGGGGGTTGATACTGTTGGTGGGGGGAGTTTGGGCTATGGGAGGGGATGAGTGTATTCAGCCTGGGTGTCTTCTTGCCTGGCTGTGGCCGCAGTCTGGTGCTTGGCTGGGAGTCTGGGCTGTGGCGGGCTGTGGGTAGGGGGTGTATTGGGGGCTCTTGCTCGGATGGCTCTGCATTGTTGGCCTGGGGGTGTCTGGACCTGTTAGGTGTGTGCCTTCCCTTGCATGGGGTACTGTGAGTGTTGCTGTGGTGGACTGGTTGGTTCCTTTGTGGGGGTGGGGGTGCGCTCTCGGTCGCCATGGTGCACTATCTGTGGCTGTTCGGGCACTCTTGGCTGATTGTCATTGTTGGAATTTGGTGGCTTCTTTGGTCGGGGGGCTGGGTGTTAGACTAGGGATCGGGTTGGGGGTTTTGGACGCTTTCGGCGGGGTTGGGTTTATGGCCTCGGTTCTGGTCAGTCCTCGGGGCTATGTGCCGGTCCGTGGCCTGGGTCACTGGTGGTGCGGCTGCCACCTGCTCCTGGATGGATGTATTGGAGCCTCCCTCCCCTGGTAGATCTCGGAGAACTGGGGTGACTATTGGGGTCAGTGGGGGAGCTGGCCCCCTGGGAGGGCATTGCCACCTCAGTTCTTCCTCCCCATCCCAACATCTTCCTCCGCCCATTCCATCACACCACCACTCAAACAGTGCCTTGGGATGAATCTGAGTATCTGGGATACTACTGAGCTGCGGGGAGGATCCTCCATCTCCATGGTTTGTGGAGACCTGGGTCCCAATTTTATTATACAACCTAGACACTCGCATATAACATTCTCACGACACATGCATATATAGGGTCTGGAGTGGGCAGATGGTGGCATATAGCTTCTTGTAGCCTCACTGTTCCACCTCCTCCCTCTCATTCACACATATGTAGTCTGTCTTACTAAGGCTAACTTTCATTCCTCTTCTTTCAAGTGCATACCTCCACCTCTCCAAGTTCTCTTCCACCTGTTCCCTGTTCTCACCACAGATCACAATGTCATCTGCAAACATCATAGTCCACGGGGATTATTACCTAACCTCATATGGATTCCTGACACATTATTGCACCTCTATGCCGACAACACTGTCTATTGCCGAGCTAACACAGTTGCCAAGGTTTTCCAGCTTCTACAATCTGCATTTGACATCATTCAGTCAGACTTATTCCACCTCAAGCTGGTGCTAAATGCTGACAAAACCAAAGGGATGTTGTTTTCCAACAGAAAGTCTGTCTTTGCCAGCAAATCTTCCTCCTATCTCATCCATGCAGGGTGTTCCTATTGAGTTTGTAGATTCTTACAAATACTTGGGAATTTTGGTTGATGCACCTCTCTTTTAAACCACATATTGAAAACTTGATAAAGAAACTGAAATTAAAACTGGGTTTCTTTTTCAGAAATAGATCTTGCTTAACTCTGAATGCCAGAAAACTCCTTGTAACTTCTACCTTCCTACCGGCCATTGACTACGGTGACATTATTTACATGAATGCCCCTGCCAGCTCCTTGCAGATGTTGGATGCTGTCTACCATGGTGCGCAAAGATTCATAACTGGTTGTAACTACGGTACCCATCATTGCACCCTGTACTCCTTGGTCAGTTGGCAGTGGTGGAGAAAGTACTCAAACACTGTACTTAAGTAAAAGTACAAATAAACAGACAAAAATGTACTCTAGTAAAAGTAGAAGTACCACATTAACATTTTTACTTAAGTAAAAGTAAACAAGTACTTGCTTTTAAAATACTTTAAGTATTAAAAGTAAAAGTACTTCCTAATTACATAAAGCAATGGTCTACATATCTTTAAGTCTGCATACCATATGTATATTTTCTGTAATACATTAATAGTGTTGAGCCATTTTAATGAACAATGCTGCAGATAATACATGTTTTTATTGTGTTTACTCTGTGACACAGTTCACACTTGGACGTGAGATTCTGTCAGAATTTCAGGGATGATGTGCAGAGTTAAATTACATTAATCAAAATAAGAAAGAGGAATGATTATACCTTTGAAAGTTTTTATTTAACACAGATCCAAACCAATGTTTCATTTTAACTGCAGTAAACACATTTAAGTAAAAGTTGTCTGCCTGAACAAAAGGGGCGTTAGACACAACTAACAAAGGAACAGGCACTGATCATTTCAACTTGAGTCAAAATACTGTCTATTCAACCTTGTAATGGGTCAATAGTGAACAATAATTTAACTTCCTGATGCTATTTTCAAAACTTGGACCTGAGTGTCAAGCCATTTGGAGACATCTCTTGTCTCCTAACATCCATGAACTGACACATTTTAATATTGCAGCAAGAATTTCTTGTTCAAGTTCACAAGAAGTTGGTTTTCAAAACTTTTTGAGTCCAATCTGGCTCTTTTGGGAGAGAGAAGCTGTCCTGTTGTACTGAGCAGTCTTTCAATAAGGCCATGGGTGGAGCATATCTTCTGGATGACTCTTGCAGTGGAATCCATTTTGGGTGTGTTAGTGGTGCTGTGGGTGCACCCAGCTCAGTGACATATATACTAGAATATATGTCATTGGCCCAGCTCTTCTTGAAGGCGGGCCTAATGTTACCTGCCCACTTTGCAGTGATTCACTGGACCAGCTCCCCTCTCACCATCGATTACTTTCAAATTAACAAACTAATCAAAAAGCCGCAACATGAATGTAACTTGTAATGCAACGCGTTAGAGAAATGTAGTGTAGTAGAAAGTACAGATACTTGATGTAAAATGTAGTGGAGTAAAAGTATAAAGTACCCACATTTAACTCTACTTAAGTAAAGTACAGATACATGAAAAATGGACTTAAATACAGTAACAAAGTATTTGTACTTAGTTACATCCCACCACTGTCAGTTGGTCATCATTATCTACATGTAAGCTCTCACACTGGTTAATTTTCATCTATAAATCGCTCCTTGGTCTGCTACCTTCTTATATCTCCTCCCACATGTCACGTCGTCAGTGCAGTTACAACATGCGCTCTCAGGCCATCATTACCTGCAGCGTTCCCTTAGTGTGGACTGAACTTGGCAAAAAGACCTTTACCTACTCAGCTCCTTCAACCTGAAACACATTGCAACAGGAACTGAAGTTGTATTCTTTGATTTCTTTAAGGCTACTGTGGCTGAGTGGTTAGAACAGTCATCCTCCAATGCAAGAGTTGGGGGTTTGAATCTACCAGCAGTCACATGCTGAAGTGTCCCTGGGCAAGACACTGAACCTGCATTGCCTCTGATGTGTGTCCCATTGGTGTATGAATGTGATCTAAAAAAGCTCTGATTAGTCTCATTAGAATGATTTGTTCAATTACCTTTGTAGAGATCTAGTAGAGTGCTGTATGAATTGGTAAATGAGGACATAGATTGTAGTGTAAAGTGCTTTGAGTATCTTGATCAGATAGAAAGGTGCTATGTAAGTACAATCCTTCTGGCAGCTTGCTCTGTTATATGCTGCGAATTATCTGTTTCTGTTTCTGCCTGTTGATTCTGGACACAGCTTCTGTTTCTCATGGGAGCATCCATCCATTTTCGCTTGGTGGGGGGGGGGGAGCCCCCCTCAGCCCAACTCAAAATGCAGTTGGGCCACCTCGTCGGATTTGTTTGCCCATTTCATTTGTGATGTTTTATGGTCTGAGACTTTTCTGCACCATTCATATTATTGTCATTATTTTCAGATCTCAGACTATATGGAGTCACTGAATCTTGTTAATACACCTGGATCTGCCCATCACTGCAACTTTAACTGTTTTTGGGTTCTGAATGATCGCGTGTCCATTAATGTTTCTCATGGGTCAATTATGAGGGCTAAGTGTCACACTACTAACTCCTGTAATTACTCATCAGTCATGAAAAACTCAAGAAAATGTCTGATAATAATGTTGTTACTGCTCTCAGGGATTCAGCCCAACCTTGGACCCCCCACTATTTATAGGACACCAAATGACTTTAAAAACGTGTCAGGACTTCATTTTCTGCATGTAAACGCACGTAGCCTTCTGAGAAAACTTGGTGCCTTGAAAATTCTGGTCAGTTCTTCTGGGGCAGATGTTATCTTTATCTCTGAAACCTGGCTCAACAAATCTGTAATGAATAATGACCTGGTAATCAATGGATTTAACATCTACTGCTGTGATCGTCAAAAAGGGGGGGTGGTAGAGTCATTATTTACATTAGAGATTCTCTGGTTTCTAGTCTTGTGTCTGCTAAAACAATCCCAAACAAGTTTGAAGCTTTAGCTGTAAACATCACTTTGAATGGAGGCCAGATCTTATCTGTAGTGGGTTGTTATCGTCCTCCCTCAGCAACACCTGAGGCGCTGTCCTCTCTGATGGAATTCTTTGGAAATTTAAAGTTCAAAGAGATCTTTTTGGCAGGAGATTTCAACATTGGCTGGGATAAGTCAACCCCACTCTGTGATAAATTCAAGGAATGTTGCCTGTCTTTCAATCTTACCCAACTGATCAACTCTCCGACTAGACTAAACAAAAACTGTCCTGAAAAATCTTCCATCTTAGGCCTGTTTCTAACAAATATGCCTACAAATTCCCTGGTACAGGTGTATTTGCCAACATTTTGAGTGATCACTGTGTGACAGCGACTCTGAGAGATATTAAACTTCCACCTTCTAAGCCCAGATTAACCAAAAAAAGGGATTTGAAACGTTTTTGTGAACAGTCATTCCTCTGGGATCTGTCTCACTTTGACTTCTATTAATCGATGATGTGAACTCGGCTTGGAACTATTTTCATAATAATTTCATTTATTTTCTGAACATACATGCTCCTTTTCGTCAGTTCAGAATAAAGGGACGAGACAGCCCCTGGTTTACTCCAGAGCTAGCTGACCTCCTGCACAGGAGAAATCATCTTTGGGCTGCAGCTAGAAAATCTGACTCTGACACTGATTGGTTGAGTTTTCGACAGATGAGGAATAAATGTACAACTGTTGTCGAAGCTGCAAAATGCAACTATTTCTTATCTCAGACTTCCAAAAATCTAAATGATCCTAACAGATTCTGGAAAATCATCAAATCTCTCTCAGGCAGCCCCCAATCATCTGACCTCCCATCACAAGTTCTCGTTAACTTTGTTCCTGTATTAAATAAGCACGAGATCCTGAACCGTTTCAACAAACATTTTGTTGCTTCTACTTCTCTATTTGACACAGTTACTAATGGAAGATCAAGCCACTTCACATAATAACCAAACTTCTACAAATCAAATCCCTCCCACAAGTCAATCCTCAGTTAATCACACCTTCTCTTTTTCTCCATTCTCAGCCAGTGAGGTCAATAAACTGTTAAAAGATCTTGATCCTAAAAAATCTGCAGGTCCAGATGAACTTCCACCTTATTTCTTAAGGCTGCTGCTCATATCATCACAGTCCCTGTGACCCACATCTTCAATCTCTCCATAAGCCAAAACTCCATTCCAGACACTTGGAAAACAGCCTTTGTTCTTCCTTTGCTGAAGGGAGGAGACCCCACCTCACTTAAAACTATCGGCCAATCTCTAAACTCTGCATTTTAGCCAAGGTTCTAGAAAAACTGATAAACTCTCAAATCAAAAATTACCTGGACTCATTTAACATCTTACCGCCACATCAATCCTGTTTCAGGAAACAACACAGCAAAACCACTGCTTCACTGAAGGTTCTTAATGATGTTGTTGAAGCACTGGATGCCAAGGATTATTGTGCTGCACTTTTCTTAGACCTGTCTAAAGCTTTTGACACTGTGGATCATAACATCTTGTGTCATAAACTCTCAGAAATCGGTTTCTCAGATCACACCATTGGTTGGTTATCTAACTATCTTTCAGGCAATGTGTTCAACATAATGGTACTTCCTCCAGTTATTTAACAGTCAACAATGGTGTACTACAAGGCTCAGTCTTAGGACCCACCCTCTTTACAATCTACATACATAATGTAGGTCAAAACATCACTAATGCATCCATACATTTCTATGCTGATGACACAGTTGTTTATTGTCGAGCTAAAACTGTTGCTAAGGGTTTCCAGCTTTTGAAATCTGCATTCAACATCATCCAGACTGATTTGTTCCACCTCAAACTTGTCTTAAATGCCGACAAAACCAAAGGGATGCTTTTCTCAAATAGGAAGTTGGTCCCAGCAGTTCTTTTTCTGATCTCATCCTCAAATGGTGTCCCCATTGAGTTTGTTGATTCCTATAAATATTTGGGTATCTTGGTCGACTCACATCTCTCTTTTAAGCCCCATGTGGAAAACTTGGTAAAAAAACTGAAAGTTAAACTGGGTTTCTTTTTCAGAAACAGATCCTGTCTAACCCTGAATGCTAGGAAAAGCTTTGTATCTGTGACTTTCCTTCCCTCAATTGATTATGGTGATATTATTTACATGAACGCTCCTACAAGAACCCTGCAGATGTTGGATGCTGCAGATGTTGGATGCTGTCTATCATGGTGCACTAAGATTCATAACTGGCTGTGATTATCGTACCCACCACTGCACCCAGTATTCACTGGTTAACTGGACATCATTAACTTCACGCAGACTCTCTCACTGGTACATTTTCATCTTTAAATCACTTCTTGGTCTTCTGCCTTCATACATCTCCTCCTTCATGTCTCTGCGTGAGTGCAACTACAGCGTGCGCTCTCAGGACATTATTACCTGCAGTGTTCCCTCAGTGCAGACTGAACTAGGCAAAAGGGCCTTCTCATACTTTTCTCCTGTTCTTGGAATATCTTACAAAAAGATCTGAAGCTCTCGACTTTGACCTCTCTAAGTGGCTTTAAGAATCTGTTGGACTCCTGGCAGGGTCCAATGCAGACATGTTCCTGTTTTTAGTTTTTTACATTCGCCTTAGAATCTAGCTGTTTTTTGTTACTTTTCTTTTCTTTTTACTTTTCTTTTTTTTAGCCATCCTATTTGTTTTAAAAAAATAATAATTGTATGACATTTTATAACTGTTTATTGTTGTTACTGTTGTCCATTGTTGTCATCATTCTTTGTTGAAATCAGGTCTCTCTTGTAAATGAGTCCTCGAAGCTCAATGGGATTTACATGTCTAAATAAAGGTTGAATAAGTAAGTACAGTCTATTTACCATTTAAGGGGTTTCAAACACTTGATAATGTCAATAGCAAAATCAAAGCAAATATATTCTTGTTTATAGTATTTCACCCTGTTTTACAGCACCCTGATTTTTTGTTTTGTACACTACTCTTATTTTAACTGCATTTTTACTGTAGTTTATTATTGTCGTTGACTACTGTTTTGTTGTCTGTACTTGAGAATGATGATGTTTTTGTCCTTGCTAAGAGTGGTGAGTGCGTCCCTCTCCTCTCTACTGATGTTGGAAGGTGGTGGTTTGGCATTGCTGAGGCAGGATGAAACTTTGAGCTCTAGAGCAATGTGGATATCCTAACTGGGCCTTCCTGAAAGCAGAGAAGAAACCCAAACAGGACTCCAGTCAGCCATCAGGTGAAAAGGAGGAACCCAGACCCAGACCAGTGGTCATTCCGTATGTTGAGGGGGTATCAGAGAAACTGAGACGTTTATTTTCTAAACATAACGTCCCAGTGGCTTTTAAACCCCAAAATACATTACGGCAAAGACTGGTTCATCCCAAAGATCCAGTCCCCCGGCACAAACAGAGTAATGTTGTGTATGCTGTTCAGTGTCAGGAGGGCTGTGATCAGTCTTACATCGGGGAAACTAAACAGCCACTGGCCAAAAGGATGGCCCAGCACAGAAGATCAACATCATCAGGCCAGGATTCTGCGGTTTACACTCATCTCCAGGCCAGCGGTCATTCTTTCAGGGATGAAGATGTTCACATCCTGGACAGAGAGGAACGATGGTTTGAGAGAGGAGTAAAGGAGGCCATCTTTGTGAAAAGAAATCGTCCATCATTAAACAGGGGTGGAGCCTCCAGGTTCAACTGTCCCCCTCTTACAATGCTGTGATTGCTAGTATCACTCAGCCCTCTGTGAATAGTAAACAGCCATCAGGTGCTAATGATCCATTGTTAGGCTGATGGTCCTTCTTGAGCATGTGATCAGCTGGTTCTGGTTGTCAGCAGCAAAACTGGTTGATCCACTCTGAGAAGGTGCTATTTAAGAGACTGAGCTGAATACAGCACCTCAGACTGAGGAAGTCTCTCGGATGAGAGACGAAACGTTTCTACATTTTTTTGTTGATTTGCTTTGTTTTGTTTTTTTGAATGTCCAGAGGACCAGATTTAACTTTTTTAGATTTTTCTACCTGGATTATTGAGCATGCATCAGGATATTTTGCACAGACATGGTCGGCAGACTTACACTCTGAGTCCACGTTGAGTCTGCCTCGAGTACACGCGGACCTCCATGGAGTGAAGTACGCCCAAGTATGTGGGGGCCTTAAGGCTGTGGTTAGGTTCAGTAGCACCAGGACATCTGGTTCAGTGGGGCAGGTATTGTTTAGAATCTCATCCACAGCAACTCTTTCAAAATGAATGAGTAGTTAAACTC
This sequence comes from Nematolebias whitei, assembly GCF_014905685.2. Lineage (NCBI taxonomy): Eukaryota > Metazoa > Chordata > Actinopteri > Cyprinodontiformes > Rivulidae > Nematolebias > Nematolebias whitei. The sequence continues at coordinate 54,678,318 of NC_056500.1, read as the reverse complement.
AAACTTTCACCAAGTGCATTAAACACATTGCATACTCTATATTCACATGATAATCACTTCCAGGTTTTTAGGTAGACTCAACAGACTCTGTGCTCTTCTTTTTTGTCCTCCTCAGTACAAATGTTTTTCCTACTACTAGTTAAACTCTAAGATTACAGTTGGTCAGTCTGCTCAACACTTTCATATTTGGACGTCTTGTAATCATTAGAAAGCTTTTTAGGACGTCCATCTTGATATTTAGCGTAGCTGTCTCTGCAAACAGGGACGAGGTTGTTACATTCACATGTTTCTCTTTGTTGCTTGAATGGAATGAAGAACAGAATCCACATATTAATGCTAGATTTGTCCCATAGTCACCGTGGTTCTTTCCTGAGAGCAAACTTCATATTTTCTGCAACTTGCTCAGATTTTGCGGTGGAATGATCGTAGCAGACTGTTTGGATGTCAGGCTTTCATTCCATCTGTAGTCAAGCAAAGCAAACAATGCTATTTGTGTCTGAGGTGAAATTCTTGCTCTAGATATCCACGGTCATGTTTTCTTCTTTTTTTCTTCTTTCTTTGTTTTTGTTGGCTGCAGGTGTTTCACCAGGACAGAGTCACCTTGGAGTCCCAGCTGGAGCTCCTGAGGCCCTTGGCCTCGACGTGACCGAGCTTGAGGACAACAGAGTTTTACTGTCAAGTGTTTGAGCAATCAAACAGAAGGTTGCTTTTCTCCTAAATACTGAGCTGATCTTAAAGGGCTGATAGTGAAGCAAAAATCCAATGCTGACTTGACAAACAGGGGTGTCATTTTTCCTCAGTCAAGACCCCCTGTCTTATATCTGTTGCTTTTAATAAATAGTGTTTTATTTTAATCACTATGTAAAAAGCTCATGTTTTCCATTGTGGCATTCTAATGTATTTTCTGTTCTGATATCCTGTTATGTTCTTCATGTAAATCTTGTTTACAGTACATGTAATAGTTAGCACACATTGCCGTGGATCTGGTGAGTCTTTATGACATGTTGTCATACGAACTAGAATCTTGGTCTTTCAAAACATAAAGTTCATTTCACATGTAGCTATATAAATGTCATAAAGAAAATCATGGTGCTACAGATTATTTCAATTTTAATTTTAAGCTGTTTGCACTTGGAAAAATATATATATAAATGCCCATTTGTACCATCAGGATTCATATTTGCAAAAACCAAGATAAATGAACTCTGATGAACTGAAGAATTAGACACATTTGACCCCTGATTTAAAGTTAATGTGTGCATTGTTCTGCAAAAGTTGTTGATTGTCAAGTCAAGTCAAGTCAAGTCATATTTATTTATAGAGCACAACTTAAAACAGATAGACTGTTATCAAAGTGCTTAACACTAAGGGTAACACTAAGAAATAAAAAGCAGTAAGAATATACCTTGAAAAATTAAAACAACAGCATTAAAATGAAGACATGGAACAAGATATACTAAATCAACTCACACAGTATGAAACGCCAGAGAGAACAGATATGTTTTTAGCAGGGACTTGAACACAGGAAGGGAGGTGGCATGCCTAATGTTGGGGGGTAGGTTGTTCCACAGTTTGGGGCCCATGACTGAAAACGCCCGATCTCCTCGGAGCTTCAGTCGTGTTTTTGGAACAACCAAAAGCAGCTGATCGGATGATCTCAGAGCCCGAGAGGGAACATATGGTTCCAGTATGTTTGTATGAAACGGTGTTTTAAATAATTCATTCATGTTGAACAGTAATAACAGTTTTAAGAAAATCCTCATTTAAATAAAAAGAATGACACACTGAAACTAGATGAAGAGAAGTGAGCACAACCTTCTGTGCGTGTGTGTGCGTGTGTGTGCGTGCGTGTGTGTGTGTTTTGTTTTTGGGTGGGGGCATATATAAATATAGGCTTGAGATTTGTAGCCACTTTAAGCTAGTTTTGTTTCACATGACTGATGGAAGTGAAGACTTGATGGCATGTCTGATTCTGCATGTTTGCTGATGTGTTGTAACCTGGATGGTAAATGAACTTGGAATTATTCACAACTGCACTCTGGGCTTAAAGTGCCGATCAGAACAATCAATAAAGTTGTCTATTTTTATTGCCAGAATTATCATTTTTATTACAGCAATCTCTAAATTGTTTTGCCTTTTACGGATGTGTAAATATGTCTTGTTGCTCTAAACAGCAGTGGGTAGCAAAAACATTCACCAACCCATCCATTACCTTTTACCCACTTCTTCCCTTTCAGGTCCCGACGTCACTGGTGCTCATATCCAAGAGTAACTGTGAGAGGCAGGGACACCCTGGACATGTCTCCAGTCCATCACAGGGACACATAGAGACAAACAACCATTCACTCTCTCACTCACACCTAGGGACAATTTAGAGCTATCATTCAGACTAACATGCATGTTTTTGGTCTGTGGGACGAAACTGGAGTACCCAGAGAAAACACATGTATGCACATAGAGAACATGCAAACTCCACCCAGAAAGGTCCCGGACCAGGATTTGAAGTGGTTACCTTCTCGCTGAGAGGCAACAGCTCTACCAACTGAGCCACCTACCTGTGCGCCTAGTCGCCAAACCCCCCAGCAAATATTTTCTGTTTTCTTTATCTTGGTACATCTAGCCACTAATATTTATGTCTATTCTTCATGACAAAACTGGAAGGGGCATCTCCATCCATTATCTCCAGAAGACTCCAGGTTTCCTGTAATAACTTTTCTACAAATTGCAATTTAAGAAAATATATATTTTTTACTCTGACTAGTTTCACATTCCCTGCCAATGTAAAGCATCACCACATCATGATGCTGCCACCACCATTCTTCACTGATTTGCACCAGATGTGGTGTTGCGTTGTAGCCAAAACCACATTTTTTCCCCTCACTTGACCAGAGAACCGTCTTCCACATGTTTGAGAAATCTCCACTAAGACTGGGTGGCTGTGGTTGAGTGGTTAGAGCAGTCATTTTTCAATGCAAGAGTTGGGGGTTCAATGTCCCATCGGTGTATGAATGTGATAAAGCACTTTGTAAAGATATAGTAGAGTGCTGTATGAATGGGTAAATGAGGTCACAGATTGTGTTGTAAAGCACTTTGAGTATATTGATAAAATAGAAATGTGCTGCATAAGTACAGTCCATTTACTTGAAGCAAATTTCAGAGAGTCCACTTTTTAACTCCACTTAAAGTCCACTCTTCTCTGCCCAGCTCCATCAGGAAAATCTCTGGCTTGTCGGTTGCTTCTCTGATTGCTGCCCTCATTGTTCAGTCTGAGTTTTTGGAGGACCCTCTCTTGACAGGCTCATAGTGGTGGCACCATCTTTCTATTTCCTAATAATGGATATGGAGCTCAGAGGAATGTTTGGGGGTTGTGGTATTTTTCATAATCCATCCCTGATCTGTACTTCTCTACAACTTTTTCGCAGACCTGTTTGAAGAGTTCCTTGGACTTCATGCTGTCTCTTACTTGGTGATGCACCCATGTTGATTCTAGAGGCTATCAGAACAAATGTATATAGACTGAGACCATCGGACACTTAGAATGTCTACAGGTGGATCTTTTTGTGGTGTGAAGGTAAATAATGTATGTTTCGAACCTTGTGAACTTGTAACTTTGATTTGTGCACCTGTTCACAGGGTTTTGCAGCATATCTACCTTCATAATATGGTTTCTAAAGGTAATGGTTTTGACCTTCTGGTTCCAGCTTGGTTGGGAGAGAACGCTTAGAAAATATGCTGCTCTGATCAGAGAGAATTTAACCACTTGAAACTATTTGCACTTGCTATAAACTTTTTTCTTTCTGTTCCTTGAATTTGTTGTTAGTGTTCATATGCTGGTTGTATGTTGATTTTACGCTTTATTTTAGGTGCCCAAAAAAGTTCAATCTGGTCCTCTGGACATTCAAAAAAAAAAAAAAGCAAAAAATATAGAAACGTTTCGTCTCTCATCCAAGAGACTTCCTCAGTCTGAGGTGCTGTTTTCAGCTCAGTCTCTTAAATGGTCCAGAGGACCAGATTGAACTTTTTTGGATTTTTCTACCTGGATTATTGAGCATGCATCAGGATATTTATTTTAGCTGTTTTTGAGTTACGTGAATTGCAGCTGCTTTGAGGTTCTGCAGTGGTGTGCTAAACTGAACTAACCAGATTGATTAGGATTGATTTTTATTGATTTAGATTCGACTCACACAAAGCTGTGATCAAGCGAGTTGCCCTTGCTTTATACAGGGATTTTTCTGAGCCTTGAAGTGTTGTAGTGTTTCCTTGTTGTTTTTTTGATGCTTTATCTGTATGTGTTTTGAGAGCAGAAGGAGCCAGCACAAGGAGGTGCTACATCATGCTTTGGGCTAGCTTGCTGACTGACTTCAACACACCCAAAGCTGAGACTGTATTATTGCTGAGTGACTGCCTGTATCAGATTCATATTGCTTAATCACCCAACCTAACACCAATTCCACCATTTATCTTTCAGGACTTCTGGTTTTTATCAGTGTATTTGAGATCTGCTAGCTCTTACTAGCGCTAGCTTAGCATGGCTTCTGGTTCTATCACTTGCCCTGTGTGTGAAATGTTTTGTTTAGTTTTAAGTTACTGCTTTGTTTGATGATTATGGTACATGTAAAAAAAAGTACTGTTATGTTGGTTTTGGAGTAAGGTGACCATATTTCTGACAATAAGGGCTGGTTTCGCAGACAAGGCTTAAGGTTAGTCCCAGACTTAACTGCTGTTTGAGCTGGTTTAACTTTAAGTCCCTTGCACAGTCTTATTTTAAAATAGTTGCAGATTTAACAACAAAGTCCATGCTCAATAATCCAGGTATACAATCCAACTATTTCAGTCAGGTCATCTGGACAGTTTCTTTTTTTTTTTTGTGCTGAAATGTTTCGCTTTCGATCCAGAAGGCTTCATCAGTCAAGGAAACGCACAACACAAAACTGATTCTCCCCCCAACAGCTTACTCCAAAGTGGAACAAACCAGTTCTGCTTGTGATAAGATGGTCTCTTTGGTACGCCCCCTCCTCCATTGCCGGCCCTCTTCCTTGTTGACAGTCTTGTCAAACTGGTTGAAAACAACAAAGTCCATGCTCAATAATCCAGGTATACAATCCAACATTTTTCAGGCAGGTCATCTGGACAGGTTTTTTTTTTTTTTGTGCTGAAACGTTTCGCCTTGGATCTGGAAGGCTTCATCAGTCAAGGAAACATCTATCCCATCCATTTTCTTTACCCGTTTATTCCATTTTGGGTCACGGGGGTCGCCGGTGCCCATGTCCAGCAATCACTGTGCGAGGGGCGGGGTACACCCTGGACGGGTCTCCAGTCCATCACACGGACACATAGAGACAAACGAGACAAACAACCATTCACACTCTCACTCACACCTAGGGACAATTCAGAGTTACCAATCAGCCTAACATGCATGTTTTTGGTCTGTGGGAGGAAACCAGAGTATCTGGAGAAAACCCACGCATGCACGGAGAGAACATGCAAACTCCACCCAGAAAGGCCCCTGGACCGGGGTTTGAACCAAGGACCTGCTCGCTGAGAGGCAGCAGCTCTACCAGTTGCGCCACCGTGCTGCCCGTCAAGGAAACACACAACACAAAACTGATTCAGTCGCAGATTTAGTTTGTTCTGTATTAAACAAAGCCAATTGCAGGAAGGTGGATCAGAGCTATTCTGTGACTAAATTGAAGCTTAAATTAATCCTTCAAAGAGGCAGGTTTAACTTCTGCTTAGTATTGTTTGTGAAAGGGAGCAGAGACACTTTGGCAGCATGGAGTATTTAGAATATCTAAATGAATACCATTATATACAACGGAGGCCATCCAGAAGAGCACTTGTGGATAGAAGATAGAAGTAATCCATTGGGGCGGCTGTGGCTGAGTGGTTAGAGCAGTCGTCCTCCAATGCAAGAGTTGGGGTTCGAACCCACCAGCAGTCACATGCCGAAGTGTCCCTGGGCAAGACACTGAACCCCTCATCACCTCCGATGTGTGTCCCATTGGTGTATGAATGTGATAAAGTTCTGATTAGTCTCTTTAGAAGGATTTGTTCAATTATCTTTATAGAGTTCTAGTAGAGTGCTGTATGAATGGGTAAATGAGGACACAGATTGTAGTGTAAAGTGCTTTGAGTATCTTGATTAGATAGAAAGACGCTATATAAGTACAGTCCACAGTCCAAATTGAACCTCTTTGATGAAATAACATTCAGAGACCGCTTTCATATGTATAAAGAAAATGCATTGGAACTAATTACTTTGCTTGAGCCTAGACTTTCCTCTCTAAATCAAAGAGGAAGGCCTGTACCCAGTTCTCTCCAAGTTCTGATCACGTTGAGATTCTTGGCATCTGGCATCTGGAATCTTTCATCGTGAAACTGGTGATTTGTGTGGTGCCAGTGAAGCAACTGTGTGTAGAATAGTTCAGAGTCTGCAGTGCCATTTGTGAGCTGAGGAACCTACACATCAAATTCCCTGATTCTGCTGAGCAAGCCAACTATAAAGTGTGGTTCTTTGAATATGGGCAGTTCCATGGAGTGATTGGCTGTATAGATGATGTCATGTTGCTATCAAGTGTCCATCAACTCCTGATGCTGAGGAGTACAGGAACCGGAAGAACTGGTTTTCCATCAATGCTCAGGGTGTATGCACACCCTGTTTTGAATTTTCAAACATTGTTGCTCATTGGAAAGGTGCAACTCATGATTCAAGGATTTTCTGAACTCCTCATTGTGTGCTCAGTTTTACAGAGGACAGTATAGTGGACTACTACTTGGTGACAGTGGATATGGTCAGAGTACGTATTTATTCACACCATACCTACATCCCACAACAGCTGAGCAACAAAGATACAACAGAGCTCATGTTCGCACAAGACGGATGGTTGAGCGTATGTGTGGAGCATGGAAACATCGATTCCACTGTTTACGGAATACACTTCGTTTCGAGCCAAGGAGATGCTGCAAAGTGATTGTTGCTACAGCTGTGCTGCACAACTACCTAAAGCAGCATGATTGTCCAGATCCTCCGATGGAAGATCAAGATGATGCAGATGTGCCCATGGCAGTGGCGGGGAATAACCAACGTGGACTTGCACACAGAGCTGCTTTCACATGCAGCACTTCAGTTAAATAAAGATGTATTTAACCATGGAGTATATTGATTATGACTTATTTTGGCTTTAATGATGTTTGTTGTGTACAAAATGTAAAAGTATGCAGCAAAATTAAACGAGTATTTCAACCAAAGCAGATTTAAAATACAGTTTGTGGTGACAATATTAACAGTCTTACCAAATAAGATAACAGTTTTATTTACACAATTTATTTAATCACATTTTTCAGCATAGCTGTCTCATGCAGCTTTCTTTGAGCAGCTCTTTCTTCTAATTTCATGTCTAAATAAATCTGTAAAATTGTCATTATCATGTCATGCTCTTCTTTCAGATATTTCATTTTCTGCTCATGAAATTCTAGGGCTAGTTTTTCATGCAGACATCCTTTTTGGTCTCTGCTGGAAGGTAATGGCAGCATCTTCTCTCTGGCATGCCTCACCAGGTGATGAGGGTGCACAGGCACCATGCGCTGGCTCTTCCATCAGGTAAGTGTAGTTTCCCCTGTGTAAAGCAAACTGTTAGAAACACAAACCGGTGTGGTCCTTAGACTGAAATACAAAGAGATTGACACAAACAGGAGAATATTTGTACAGAAGGAGGTAACCTTTCTTTGGTAAATTTAGCGTTTGTGTTCTGTTCTTCGTGTCCACTGTCCACATGGTCATCATTTGGCATACCTTCCAGAGGCTGCTGGTCCTATGTGGTTCCTTGGTGGTGGTCCACCACCAGTAGTTAATTGTTCTCTTCTAGCCTCTGCATCATTTTTTTTTTTTTTTTTTTTTCAGATTTAGTTGTATGTTCTTCCACAGGGTCTATGAAGGCAGATATAATTGAATATAAACAATATATTAAACATAGCACTGAATATTAAAACAATAGTAATAATAATCCCTATTTATGAAGCAACTTTCAATCAAATATGTAACTCAAAAAGTGCCCGTCAGCATTACCATGAAAACCACTGGATATACAATAAAATAAGACAATGCAATATGAAACAACATAGAAGAATACAATAAAGAAAATGTTGCTATTAACCGATACTGTAATAATTACAATCAAGCATATATCTGTGATAGGGTGATCATAATGGGCATATCTCACCTGCAGTTGTTCTACTTCTCTTGTGGTTACATTATGATCTGCATTGAATTCATTACAAATTGCAGCCCTAGCACTCTTCTTCTTATGCTCAGAAGAAGCAGTATGGCTCTTACTTTCAATGACAGGATAATTTGTGACAATTTGTTTAAGTAAAATTTTTTCATACTCTGTATAGTTTTTTGAGCAAGTTCTTTTATCTTCAGCCATTGTTTGGTGTCAAAATTCACTCCAGAAATGCTGCCCTCAATTCCATTCCAGGTTTTTATGATCAAAAGTAAACCAACAGGTTGTGCTCCCACTTAGGCTAATGAGGCTTGATGCAGGTGTTCTCATTAGGCTTACTCCAGGACTCCATAGTCTTAGACTAACTAAAACAAAGTTAAGCCAAGTTCAAGAAAGCCGCTTAAATGTCCAAGTTTAACAAGTCCAGATTAGGCCTACTCCTGTCTTAATCTAAACCTTGTCTGCGAAACCAGCCCTAAATCTGGGGACATTTCCAGCTCGAAGACAAGAATAAAATGTTATCAAGATGAAATTAAAAACGGCGACAGTTCCAGTTTCATTTATTTTTACATATTCATGTTTAAACAATAAAAATTAAATGTAGCAGCAGGAATGTATCACTCTACACGCATTTCCCAAGAGTAATTGTTAAGGGTTTAGTCGAGTTCCACAGTTCTCCTCGTGTGGATGGATAATAAGCAAACCACGGATATTCTTTTATGCAGTTGTCACCATATTTATTGTTGAACTCCCAACGGCTCTTCTCCAACTGCTCATTTTCAAGTTAGCACATCAGTACACATAACGGAAACGGAAATACGCTTACCAAAATAAAAGCGTAATAACGTTATAGCGTATATATATACCGTTGGTGGCGTGCTGGGGCGTCTCCGGGCCTATGGTGCGGAGCTCTTGATGTGAGAGCCGGCCCTCCTCAGCTGCGGCTCCCTGCTGCTCTGCCCCTTGGGCTGGGGCCGGCCTGTGGTCGCTGTCAGGTACAGTAGATGGTGCATGCGGTCGGCCCGACAGAGATTCTGTCGGGCTATCTGTGTGTGCCTGTTGGTTGCTCAGGTTGGGTTTTTGGTAGTCCCCCCTCTCTTGAATCAATTTGGGCCCCACGTTTGGTGTGGGGTCCACTCCCCCCGGTCGTGCCCCCCTTTGGCGGGGGGCCCCTTTGCCGCCGGTGCATTGGTGGCTCTCGGCGTCTGGGCTGGGTGATGGGGTGTACGTCGGTCCGCCCTGGTTGCTGCCTGGCGGGGCCTGGGTGCCCTGGCTCTGTCGGGGCTCTGCTGGGGGGTGGTATGGCCTCGGGGCTTGGGGCTCGGTGTCCATGGCCGGATCTACTTGGGGGGGGGCATGGGTTGCCGGCCGGACCTGTGGGCTCGTCGCTGCAGCTTCCTGGAGGCTCTGCATTGTGGTGGCTGGGGTCACCCGGTTCTTTCCTCTGCTCCTCTCTGGGGGGGCGCAGTTCTCCCTGTTGGGAGACTCCTGGGGCTCCGGGCCTGTGGGCCGCTGTGTGTCTGTGGCTCCGGTCCTCCCTATGTTGCCATTGTGTCCTGGGGGGGCGGGTCTGTGGGCCCCCACGTCCACTATTGGGCATTCTTTTGGAGAAATCTGGTGGTGGTAGGCGTGCTTGCGCGGGTGTTTGGATTCAGGTGCTTTGACAGATGCACGCTAGGTTGGGTAGTGGTGGAAGCTAGATGATTCCTTGTGCAATGTCGAATGTTTCATGGTGATATTGTGGGTGGCATTGTGCTGTGCATGTTGTTTTGTCGTGGTGGTCTCTCGTTTTATCTATTTCTCTTTTATTTATTTATTCTTCTTTCTTCTCTTTTAAAAAATAAATAAATTGAGCGATGATGATAATTTCATTGAAACGCTTCACAATGTTTCTACACTTAAACTGAGCTCAAAAAAAAAAAAGTTAGCACATCAGTACACATAACGGAAACGGAAATACGCTTACCAAAATAAAAGCGTAATAACGTTATTCAAAACACTTAACACCCCCACTCGCTCTTACTTTACTGGATTACAAATATACCATACCATTTTGTTTATAAAGCACTTTAAACAGCGACAGGGCAAACCAAAGTGCTGTACAAACAGAAACAAACAGAAAGCACACAGCAACATATAACGTAAAATCAAAATATAGAAACAAAATGATAGCAGATAATAACATAATAACTAACACTTGGTGATGCATACAGGTTCAACACAGATCATACAGTGTTGAAAGCCAGGGAATAATAGTGGGTTTTTAAGCGGGATTTAAAAACTGTGAGGGAGGGGGCCAGCCTGACAAGCAGAGGTAACTCATTCCATAGTCTAGGGCCTGCGACAGAAAAGGCCCTGTCACCTCTGTGCTTAAGACGAGTTCCTCGAACTGTGAGAAACAACTGGTCCGCTGACCTCAGTGAACGCAGTGGGACATACGGCTGCAGCAAATCAGTGAAATAAGATGGGGCAGAGCTGTTCAATGATTTATAGACATACAGGAATATTTAGAACAGGATTCTAAGGTGAACCGGTAGCCAGTGCAGGGAGGCCAAAACTGGTGTAATGTGCTCTCTTTTACCTGTACTGGATAAAAATCGGGCTGCCGCATTTTGGACCAGTTGCAGTCATGCAATGGAGGTCTGACCGATATCAAACAGGAGCGAGTTGCAGTAATCAAGCCATGATGTTATGAATGCATGTATTACTGTCTCCAGGTTATTTTTGGACAATATGGGCTTCAGCTTAGACAGCTGCCTCAGCTGGAAAAAAACAGGATTTAACAATCATGTTTACATGAGTTGGGGGAGGATACCGGTCAGACCTGGCAGACCCAAACGTATTGTGAGGGTTTGCTGGGAACGTCTGGCAGAGTCTCCTGTGAGACGGAGTTTCAACTCCCACCTCCGGGAGAACTTTGAACATGTTCCGAGGGAGGTAGGGACATTGAGTCTGAGTGGACCATGTTTCGTGCCTCTATTGTCGAGGCGGCTTACCAGAGCTGCGGCCGCAAGGTTGTCGGTGCCTGTCGCGGCGGCAACCCTCGAACCCGATGGTGGACACCGTCGGTGAGGGATGCTGTCAAGCTGAAGAAGGAGTCCTATCGGGCCTTTTTGGCCTGTGGGACCCTGGAAGCAGCTGATGGGTACTGGCAGTCCAAGCGACATGCGGCTCGGGTGGTTGCTGAGGCAAAAACTCGGGCATGGGAGGAGTTCGGAGAGGCCATGGAGAACAACTTCCGCACGGCTTCGAGACGATTCTGGTCCACCATCCGGCGTCTCAGGGGGGGAAAGCGGTACGCCGCCAACACTGTTTATAGTGGGAGTGGTGTGCTGCTGACCTCAACTCGGGATGTTGTGGGTCGGTGAGAGGAATACTTTGAAGACCTCCTCAATCCCACCGGCACGTCTTCCACTGAGGAAGCGGAGCCTGGGGACTCTGGGTCGGGCCCTCCAATCTCTGGTGCTGAGGTCACCGAGGTGGTTAAAAAGCTCCTCGGTGGCAGGGCCCCAGGGGTGGATGAGATTCGCCCAGAGTTCCTTAAGGCTCTGGATGTTGTAGGGTTGTGTTGGCTTACGCGACTCTGCAATATTGCGTGGACATCGGGGGAAGTTCCCCTGGATTGGCAGACAGGGGTGGTGGTCCCCCTATTCAAAAATGGGGACCGTAGAGTGTGTTCCAACTACAGGGGAATCACGCTCTTAAGCCTCCCTGGTAAGGTCTATTCGGGGGTTCTGGAGAGGAGGGTCCGTCAGATAGTCGAACCTCGGATTCAGGAGGAGCAGTGCGGTTTTCGTCCTGGCCGTGGGACACTGGACCAGCTCTACACTCTCAGCAGGGTCCTGGAGGGTGCGTGGGAGTTTGCCCAACCAGTCTACATGTGCTTTGTGGACTTGGAGAAGGCGTTCGACCGCGTCCCTCGGGGGGGCCTGTGGGGGGTACTCTGGGAATATGGGGTACCGGGCCCTTTGATACGGGCTGTTAGGTCCCTGTATGACCGGTGTCAGCCTGGTCCGCATCGCCGGCAGTAAGTCGGGCTTGTTCCGAGTGAGAGTTGGACTCCGCCATGGTTGACCTTTGTCACCGATTCTGTTCATAACTTTTATGGACAGAATTTCTAGGTGCAGCCAAGGTGTTGAGGGGATCCGTTTTGGTGGCCTTAGGATTGCGCCTCTGCTTTTTGCAGATGATGTGGTATTATTGGCTTCATCAGATCGTGATCTACAGCTTTCGCTGGAGCGGTTGGCAGCCGAATCCGACGCGGCCGGGATGAAGATCAGTTCTTCCAAATCCGAGGCCATGGTCTTGAGCCGTAAAAGGGTAGAGTGCCCTCTCCGGGTCAGGGAGGAGGTCCTACCCCAAGTGGAGGAGTTCAAGTATCTTGGGGTCTTGTTCACGAATGAGGGAAAAATGGAGCGTGAGATCGATAGGCGGATAGGTGCAGCGTCTGCAGTGAAGCGGGCGCTGTACAGGTCTGTCGTGGTGAAGAGAGAGCTGAGTCAAAAGGCGAAGCTCTCAATTTACCGATCGATCTACGTTCCCACCCTCATCTATGGTCACGAGCTTTGGGTTGTGACCGAAAGAATGAGATCTCAGATCCAAGCGGCCGAAATGAGTTTTCTCCGCAGGGTGTCTGGGCTCTCCCTTAGAGACAGGGTGAGAAGCTCGATCATCCGGGAGAGACTCAGAGTAGAGCTGCTGCTTCTCCACATCGAGAGGAGCCAGTTGAGGTGGCTTGGGCATCTGTTTAGGATGCCTTCTGGACGCCTCCCTGGTGAGGTGTTCCGGACACGTCCCACCGGAAGGAGGCCCAGAGGAAGACCCAGGACACGCTGGAGGGACTATGTTTCTCGGCTGGCCTGGGAATGCCTCGGGATTCCCCCGGAAGAGCTGGCCCAAGTGGCTGGGGAGAGGGAAGTCTGGGCCTCCCTACTTAGGCTGCTACCCCCGCGACCCGACCCCGGATAAGTGGAAGAAAATGGATGGATGGATGGTTTACATGAGTGTTAAGTTTCAAGGAAGGGTCCATTATCACTCCCAGATTAGTGACTCTTTGTTTCTCTAACGGGGCTAGAGCGGAAAGGTCAATGCAGTTGTTGATTATTGTGTCATTGGGAGGAAACAACATGACTTAAGACTTCTTCTCATTGAAACTTACGAAATTTAAAGCCATCCAGTCTCTGATGTCAGCCAGGCAGTCAAGCAGAGGTTGAATAGAACGTGTACCATTATGTCTTAGGGCAAAGTAAATTTGACAGTCATCGGCGTAGAAGTGAAAGGGTATGTTGTGTTTCCAGAAAATAAGACCTAGTGGCAGCAGGTATAAAGAAAATAGAAGGGAACTGAGGATAAACGCCTGTGGTATCCCACATTTAAGCGCTGCCAATGCTGAACTAAAATCTTTGATGGAGACACCAAAGGATCTGTCAGCGAGGTAGGATCTGAGCCACTGAGGGCTGACCCTGTGATGCCCACCCACTGCTCCAACCTAGCAATGAGGATCTCATGGTCGATGGTGTCAAAAGCAGATGTAAGGTCCAATAGGACAAGCAACAGAGAATCACCTACATCTGTGGCTAGGAAAATGTTGTTAAAAACCTTCAGAAGGGCAGTTCTGGGCTGTGGAGAGCTTTAAAGCTTGGAATAGCTCTAAGATGGTGTGATCCTTTAGGAAGCATTTCAACTGGGAGTCAACTATGTTTTCCAGAAGTTTAGCGACAAATGGGAGTCTGGAGACAGGCCTGAAGTTGGACGCGATTGATGGGTCAAGGTTAGGTTTTTTTTCAGGGTGGCTGTGGCTGAGTGGTTAGAGCAGTCGTCCTCCATAGCAAGAGTCAAATCCACCAGCAGTCACATGTCGAAGTGTCCCTGGGCAAGACACTGAACCCCTTGTTGCCTTCATTGTGTGTCCCATCGGTGTATGAATGTGATAAAGCACTGATTAGTCTCTTTAGAATGATTTGTTCAATTAGCTTTGTAGAGATCTAGTAGAGTGCTGTATGAATGGTGTTTGCCCCCCCATTTGGTGTGTCATGCTCCCCTCTGGTGGTGGGCCCCCCTGCCACCGGTGCATTGGCGGCTCTCAGCAGCTGGGGCTGGGTGGTGGGGTGTGTGCGGGCCTGCCCTGGTGGCTGCCTGCCGGGGCCTGGGTGCCCTGGCTCTCTCGGGCCTCTGTTGGGGGGTGTTATGACCTCGGGGCTCTGTGTCCATGACCGGATCCACTCTGGAGGAGCCGGTTGCCGGCGGGGCCTGTGGACTTGTCACTACAGCCTCCTGGGGTTTCTGCATTGTGGTTGCTGGGGATCGCCCGGGTCTTCCCTTTGCTTCTCTCTCTGGGGGGTGCGGGTGTCCCTGTTGGGGGACTCCCAAAGTTCCGGGCTTGGGGGCCACTGTGGGTCTGTGGTTCCGGTCTTCCCTGTGTTACTATCATGTCCTGTGGGGATGGCACTGTGGGTCCCCACATCCACTATTGAACATTTTTATGGAGAAACCTTAGTGACATCATGCTCACACAGGTGTTAGATTCAAGTGTTTATCAGATACACACTCAGTTGGGTTGTGGTGGCCACTAAATATATCTTGTATTACCATGTACTGTATAAAATAATTTATATTGATGTTATAAGTATCATTATATATGTTGTTTGGTGTTGTGGTTTCTCGGTTTTGTCTTGTTTTTTTTCTTTCTTTCCGTAGGTCTAGAGGCAGACTTCAATGATGTTGATTTGTGTTCTCTTTATCCCTCTCTCTCTCCTCTACTCCTATCTCCTTCTATACCTTTTAAGCCTTCTCTCACTTTTTTGCTTTGTTATCTTCTTTGTTTTTCATCCCCGTGTCCATTATATTTGAAATGAGCCTAAAGCAATTTCTAATAAAATTTAATTATATATCAAGTAGAGCATTAAGGCCAGCCATAATGCTCTGCTTGTGAAAGTAAATCTGTTGGGCATCACTTTGACACTCAGACAATAATTCTAAGTGTCACAATGCCGGACAGGACAAGGGAGAAAAAAGAAAAAAAAAAGAATGATTTGTTCAATTAGCTTTGTAGAGTTCTTGTAGAGTGCTGTATGAATGGGTAAATGAGGCTCAGATTGTAGCGTTTTGAGTATCTCGATAAGATAGAAAGGAGCTATATAAGTACAGTCCATTTACCATTCAGCAGAGGTTGAACAGCAGCATGTTTAAAGGATTTTGGCACCACCCCTAAGGATAAACTGCTATTCACAATAGCGAGAACAGAAGGACCCTGAGTAGGAAAAACGTCCTTTAGGAGTCGAGGGGGGACCACATCAAAGTGGGAACCAGATGGTTTCATGCTGCACATGACCTTGTCTAGAGAAGACAGAGAGATGGGCTCAAAATGGTCAAATACAGCAACACACTGGGATGGGATGGACAGATCATGAGCTGGAGGGTAAATGAGAGCATGGGTGGTTGCAATTTTTTCTAAAAAAAATGTAGAAAGTTCTTGCACAGCTCAGTTGAGGCTTCCAGAGGTGATGGTTCAGTGAGGTAAAGAAGTGAGTTTAGGGTAGAGAAGAGGACATGTGTGTTTTGAGAGTTGGCTATAATTATATCAGAGAAGTATTTAGATTGAGCAGCTTTTACTGCTTTCTGATAACGACGCCAACATTCTTTAAGTATTTTAAAAGCCACCTGCAGACGGTCCTTCTTCCATCTACGCTCAGCCCTCCTGCACTGTTGTCTAACGGCCTTGGTGGCATCATTCAGCCAAGGTTCTGAAACGAGTTTAATTTTTCTATAAGTAAACAGGGTTTCATACCTTCATAAAAATTAATGCTAACCATAACTTTATACCTTGAGATACCAAACAGGCTCTGCTTGAACCTTTTCAAGTTAAGCTTAGTGGCTGTTTTTATAAATACATCAGCAACCATTTGCTCAGTTGGACAATATTCCAAGAATATTTTTCCCTCGTTGACAATCTCTCTTACAAAGTGGTATCTGATATCTATGTGTTTAGACCTTTGCCTGTTTTCTCATTTTCCATGAGATTAAACAACTGTTTTCACTTAGAGTGATGAAATATCATGTTGTATTGTGCTTGTCTGATGTGTCTGATGCCCAATCTGCATCACAGTACACCTTCAATCCTAATCTCTCTGCTTTGTTTCCTTTACAGCATAGTGTTTGTTCCAATGTACCTTTAAGGTATCTGAACACATGTTTTACTGTGTTCCAGTGTTCCTGAGTTGGCTCAGAAAATTTCTGAGATAACTTAGCAAAAGATGTTAATTCAATGTTGAATTATTGTCAGAAAGGTTGATTTTTGGTTAAGGTTGACGATTGATGCTTTATCAACCTTTAATCAATCATTCAGTTCTAGCCAATTAACCAATGTGGAAAAGATGTAATTGAATAATAGTAATTGAATTAGTGTTGTTTTGTGGTTGAATTCCAATGATTGAAATGCTAATGTCTAATCCAGTGGGTTTTTTTAAGTGGGGGCCGCAGCCCCCTGGGGAGCCCCAGAAAGCTGGAGAGAAGAAGATAAAAAAATGTAAAAATAAAATAAATAGTAATAATAATAATAAAAATTGCCCACTAGGGCAATATTGTTCTAATGTTGGTTAATGCCTAATGTTGTCTAATGTCCAATGTTCTAATTGTTCTAATATTGTTGTAATATGTATTTTTCTAAAATTGCGCGTCTCAAGGTGGCTGCATGTTGGAGCAGCTCTGTTACTTTCATTCTGAAATTCTGCTTTTGGAAACTTTAATTTCTATTTTTCTGGATGTAAATCACATTTTTTGGATGATTGTTTCCTCTGGTATCAGATGCTGTGCAGCTGGAAGGATTTTTACTGAAACTTTTTTACTTTTAGACATTTGCTATGATGCGTAACCATGGCAACAAGGCAGTTTTCTACAACAACAGCAGCTGAATAACATCTCAAAAGCTCAAATATCTCAACTACAGCCCCAAACCTCAAGTGAGTTGAAAGGATGTTCTGTGGACGCATCCTCATCTACCTGCCAGCTGTGCTCGAGTACCTGACCACTGAGATCCTGGAACTAGCAGGAAACATGACTCATGACAGTGGAAATACAGGATCGTCCCTCAGCACCTACAGTTGGCTGTCCGCAGCAACGAGGAGCTCAGCAGACTGCTGGGAAGAGTGGCCATCGCTCTGGGAGGAGTTCTGCTCAGCATTCAGGCGGTCCTACAGCTCAGGGGAACCGAGAGGCCAGCTGAGTCTGGGTGGACGGATCAGACGGCATCTGCAACCAGTTTCTTATGATCCACTGTGGGATGGACCTTTACAAGAGATCCTTCCTGTCTACAGCATCTATAACATCTCTTAATGAAATGAGGATAACGAGTTACAACAACAAATAATTTCCCTCTGGGATTAATAAAGTATTTTTAAATTGAATTGAATCTGTATCTGCAGCACGTGGTGCAACTGGTATAGCTGCTGCCTCTCAGCGAGCAGGTCCTTGGTTCAAACCCCGGTCCAGGGGCCTTTCTGGGTGGAGTTTGCATGTTCTCTCCGTGCATGCGTGGGTTTTCTCCAGGTACTCCGGTTTCCTCCCACAGACCAAAAACATGCATGTTAGACTGATTGGTAACTCTAAATTGTCCCTAGGTGTGAGAGTGAATGTTTGTTTGTCTCGTTTGTCTCTATGTGTCCCTGTGATGGACTTGCGACCTGTCCAGGGTGTACCCCGCCTCTCGCACAGTGATTGCAGGACATGGGCACCGGCGACCCCCGTGACCCAAAATGGAACAAGCGGGTAAAGAAAATGGATGGATGAATCTGTATATGTCATTTCCAGAGAAACATGCTTGAGAGAGATGTTAGATTTATTTTGTTTTGTTCCTCTGGTCAACAGTTTGTTGAAAAGTTGTTTGCAGGTATGCTCACCCCCATCCTCCTGCTGCTCCTCTTCTCTTCCTCCTCTCTTATTCTTTTTGAGCTCTGGGTCAGAGTAAGATTTTATAATAATAACAATAATACTTTATTTATAAAGCCCTTTAAAACAACCACAGCTGCCACAAAGTGCTGTACATATAAAATCAAGAACATTTAAACACATAAAACAGTTGTTAAAACATTAAGATCAATAAAAAATAATAAAAACAGTGCAGAGAAAATTCAATGTGTGCTAAAAGCCAGGGAGTAAAAATGTGTTTTTAAAAGAGTTTTAAAACTGGACAGTGAAGGAGCTCGTCTGATGGGAAGAGGGAGATCGTTCCACAGTCTTGGAGCAGCAACAGAAAAAGCTCTGTCCCCTCTGAGCCTCCGTTTAGACCTCGGCACCTCCAGGAGCAGCTGATCAGCTGATCTGAGGCACCGAGCAGGAGAGTATGGGTGAAGCAACTCAAGAGAGGTAGAATGGGGCAAGACCATTTAAACTTTTAAAAACAAATGAAAAAAATCTTAAAATGAACTCTAAAATGAACAGGCAGCCAGTGGAGTGAAGCCAGAGTGGGGGTGATGTGCTCCCTCTTTTGAACTCCAGTTAGAAGCCGAGCAGCAGCGTTCTGGACCAACTGGAGGCGTCTGAGGGAGGATTGGCTGACTCCAAGGTAAAGAGTGTTGCAGTAATCCAGCCGAGAGGTGACAGAGGCATGGATTACTGTTTCCAGCTGCTGTTTTGTAAGGATGGACTTTACCATTACCAACTGTCTGAGGTGATAAAAACTGGTCTTGACCACCGCTCCAATCTGGGAATCTAATTTAAAATCATTGTCCATTTTAAAACCCAAGTTAGAAACAGTTTTCTTTACATGTGGTGCCAGAGGGCCCAGATCAACAGGGTAAGGTTAACAAGAGCCACTTATCACTGTGCGGGGTTTATCACATTTTTAAATTAAGCATCATGTAGAGAACAATGGGTTGTGATTTTTCTCTGTACATTTTCTTACTTGCCTGTAAATAGTTTTACTGTTTTTACCTAATGTGAATTCACGAAATTTCTACAAGTCACTACAAGCAGTAGAGAGATCCACGTTCCACCCCTCTATTTACACGAGTGGTATGTCCCAAAAACAGACGAACTTCCGGCCGCGCATTTAACTCAGTTTGAAGCTGCCTCGTTTGCAACTGGCTCTGAGCACGTCTGCAGTAATCCATCCATCCATCCATTTTCTTCTGCTTATCCGGGATCGGGTCGCGGGGGTAGCAGCCTAAGTAGGGAGGCCCAGACTTCCCTCTCCCCAGCCACTTGGGCCAGCTCTTCCGGGGGAATCCCGAGGCATTCCCAGGCCAGCCGAGAAACATAGTCCCTCCAGCGTGTCCTGGGTCTTCCTCTGGGCCTCCTTCCGGTGGGACGTGTCCGGAACACCTCACCAGGGAGGCGTCCAGACGTCTGCAGTAAGTTTTTTTGAAATTACTTTGACCTTAACTATGTTTTATTGAAAAATACCTTTGTTGTTTTGTTCTTATGCTGCCTTGATAGGTAATAAATAGTAAGTAAATCGGTAAGGCCTACTAACAAGAAGTCTGCTAACAGCCGAACCGAGCTCTGCCATGCTGCTGTAGATTTATTTCTTTTTCACTTTTGGTGCCTTGTTTATGTATTTTGCTGCATGCTTTGAATAGATCCCAGTTTGTTAGTTTTGGGGTCGACTCTGTCCTTACTAATTTAACTATGAGTGTACAAGACAAGTGGAACCGTTGGTTGCGTACTGTAACCCCAGATTCTGAGTATAGGCGTCGCCCTTTTAGAGCTGTCGCTTAGTGGGTTTATCCCGTCATGCAAAGCATTGCACTGAAAAATTTAGTCCACGCCCACCTGTTGTGTGGGCCCCACCCGGTCTGTATAAGTTACGTTAAGAGCGGGTAATCGGCTCCCAAATAGCTTTTTCTTCAGCCATTTAGGAGCCAGTGAGGCCCGACGCTTAAAGGGCTATGCCTATACTCATAAAATCTGGGGTTACAGTACGTAACCAAAATCATTCGAACACCATACGAAGCGGAAGCTTGCCCAAAAACGCCTTGTCACTCAGCTCTCCATGTGCGTAATTAAACGTTGCGTAATTATGTGTACCATGCACAAAGGCATGCTTTGTAGTTATGCGTTCTGAGTGCATGAACGCCCCGGAAAAACTTTCAACGGGGAAAGGAAGATGCTGAAAAAGGGCCATGAACCAACAGATTCATGGATGATCAATATGAACAGATTAATAATAACAAGTGAACTGATTATTAATCAAATGAACTGAATGGTAACAATAGTCATGAACTGATTAGTGACAATAGAACCAGAACAACAGTCACAACCTGTGACTGATAACATCTCACACTGTAATGCATGCAGACAGATGTGAGTTAAACGGAGTTCCATGAAACAACAATATTCATTCTGTTAAAACACTAAGGACAGAATGTGTCATGGAACGAGCCGTCACATCACGTAGATAAAAGCGAATAAATGAGCAGGGTGTTGACCAAGCAGCCGCAGTGCAAATATCCTGCATTGTCATACCATTATGAAAAGCAGTCGAAGATGCGATACCTCTGGTCGAGTGCGCCCTGAGGTTGTCAGGAGGCTCTAAATCTGATGCTCTGTAGGCTTCAGAAATGGCCTCACACAGCCAGTGTGACAGGCGCTGGGTGGATAACGGGCGACCTGCAGATGCATCTCTATAATGCACAAACAAATGTTGAGTTTGGCGCATTGCTGCTATGCGCGCTATGTAACACGTCAACGCCCGCACATGACAGAGAAGATGGAAAGATGCTTCTTCTTCTGACCCTCCAACGATATAACTCTTGATTTAAAAGAGCTCGTTATGTTTTTAGGCATAAAGGCTGGATTCGGTCTTAGATCAGCTGAGCTGCCATCAGCTTGAATTCTGAGACATGACGGAGCGACAGAGAGGGCAGATAAATCACTCACCCTCTTAGCGGATGTTAAAACCAACAGCAGGGCTGTTTTAAGAGACAAGAATTTAATTGGAACCTGATTCAGAGTCTCAAATAGAGCTTTGATCAGGTCTCGCAGGACCAGCGTTAAATCCCACTGTGAAGCAAGTGGGCGTGAAACAGGCCTGCGTCTCTGTACGTCTTTTAAAAATACGCTTCATCAGCAGATGATTAAAAACTGTTCTGTCCCCGAAACCTTCGTGACAGGAAGAGATGGCTGTAGCGTACGTTTTCATCATGCTGAATGCCAGATTTCTGTCCATCAGCTGCTGCAGAAAGGGCAGCATACCGCCTAGTGGACATGAAGTGGCCTCTACACCTTTCTCTGTACACCAGCGCTGAAAAGCTGTCCACTTTGATGTGTACAGCGTTGTGGTGGATGCAGCACGTGAATCCTGGATTGTGCGCACTACATCTTGCGGGAGACCCATCCTCTCTAAGCAGGATCCGCTCAGCGGCCAGACCCACAGGTGCTGGCCTATTTCTGGGTAACTCCTGATCGCTCCTCCCACATGGAGGAGAGCGTCCTCCCTCCACGGCAGTTTCCACGGACCCACCCACACAGACCAGTATTTGCAGTTTGACTCCCATCACCCTTTGGAGCACAAGTTAGGCATCATCAGGACTCTGTATCACAGAGCAGACAGCATCCCCACTAACTCAGGAGCCAGGCAGAAGGAGAAATCCTACAGAAGAAAGGCTCTAGAGCAATGTGGATATCCTAACTGGGCCTTCCAGAAAGCAAAGAAGAAACCCAAACAGGACTCCAGTCAACCATCAGGTGAAAGGGAGGAACCCAGACCCAGAACAGTGGTCATTCCGTATGTTGAGGGAGTATCAGAGAAACTGAGACGTTTATTTTCTAAACTCAACGTCCCAGTGGCTTTTAAACCCCAAAATACATTACAGCAAAGACTGGTTCATCCCAAAGATCCAGTCCCCCGACACAAACAGAGTAATGTTGTGTATGCTGTTTAGTGTCAGGAGGGCTGTGATCAGTCTTACATCGGGGAAACTCAACAGCCACTGGCCAAAAGGATGGCCCAGCACAGAAGATCAACATCATCAGGCCAGGACTCTGCGGTCTACACTCATCTCCAGGCCAGCGGTCACTCTTTCAGGGATGAAGATGTTCACATCCTGGACAGAGAGGAACGATGGTTTGAGAGAGGAGTAAAGGAGGCCATCTTTGTGAAAAGAAATCATCCATCATTAAACAGGGGCGGAGGCCTCCGGGTTCAACTGTCCCCCTCTTACAATGCTGTGATTGCTAGTATCACTCAACCCCCTGTGAATAGTAAACAGCCATCAGTGTGCTAATGATCCATTGTTAGGCTGATGGTCCTTCTTGAGCATGTGATCAGCTGGTTTTGGTTGTCAGCAGCAAAACTGGTTGATCCACTCTGAGAAGGTGCTATTTAAGAGACTGAGCTGAAAACAGCACCTCAGACTGAAGAAGTCTCTCGGACGAGAGACAAAACGTTTCTACATTTTTTGTTGTTTTGCTTTGTTTTGGGTTTTTTTGAATGTCCAGAGGACCAGATTTAACTTTTTTAGATTTTTCTACCTGGATTATTGAGCATGCATCAGGATATTACCAACAAAACTTTTATCCTCAGGGATTACTTTCAAGAGCATGAGTTGGACTTTTTCTGCATCCCAGAGACTTGGATGTCTCTGGGTGAGTCAGCGCCTTGACGGAATTATTGCCACTGAACTGTTTGTATTTTAACGCACCGCGGCCATCAGGCCGGCGCGGTGGTGGATTATTAACAATATTCAAACCTACTTTTAGGTTAGTTTTAAAACTAGGCTTAAGCCTTTCCTTTTTGCTAAGTCCTATAGTTAGGGTCGGCTTGGGTTTCCTGAGCTGTCCCTTAGTTATGCTGCTATTGGCTTAGACTGCTGGAGGACAAACTGACCACAATTTTCACTCTGCTACTGTCTTTACTTACTCTGCTCAACCTGTTTTGTATTTGTAATTATTTTTTTCTATACTTAACGTGTTTTTTTTTTTTGTCTTTCAGATACACCTAGTCCTATACCTGGACCTGCCATTCTATGTTTGTCTCTCCTTCCTGTCCTCTCAATCAGCCAGTCAAAGCAGATGGCCGCTTGTCCTGAGCCTGGTTCTGCTGGAGGTTTCTTCCTTTTAAAAGGGAGTTTTTCCTTTCCACTGTTGCCACTGTGCTTGCTCAGGATGGGAGACTGCAACGAAGCAGTGCAACGAAGCCAAGATTCAACTTGTCTGCTGGATTCCTTAGATTGAGAACCTTACTAATTGGCTTTTATTTATGTGAATGTTCCTGTAAAGTGCCCTGAGACAACTTTGTTGTGATTTGGCGCTATATAAATCAACTGAATAAACAAACTGAATTGAATTGCCCTCCCTGGGCTGCCACCTTACCGTGGTGGAGGGGTTTGAGTGTCGCATTGATCCTAAGAGCTATGCTTTACGCCCCAAGTAGGGTCACCCAAGGCAGTCAGATCCTAGGTGAGGGACCAGACAAAGTGCTGCCCAAAGACCCCAATGATGAGAAAAAGAAATGGACTTGATGTTCCCTCACCCGGACATGGGTCACCGGGGCCCCAATCTGGAGCCAGGCCTGGAGGTGGGGCACGCGGGCGAGCGCCTGGTGGCCAGGCTTTTACCCATGGAGCTAGGCTGGGCACAGCCAGAAGAGGTGACGTGGGTCTCCATTCCCATGGGCTCACCACCTGTGGGAGTACAAAGGGGTCGGGTGCAATGTGGGATGGGTGGTGGCCGAGGGCAGGGACCGTGGCGGTCTGATCCTCGGCTACAGAAGCTGGCTATTGGGATGTGGAATGTCACCTCACTGGTGGGGAAGGAGCCTGAGCTGGTGTGTGAGGTTGAGAGGTTCTGGCTAGAAATAGTTGGACCCACCTCTACGCATGGCTCTGACTCTAGAGCCAGTTTCCTTGAGAGTGGTTGGACATGCTTCCACTCTGGAGTTGCCCCTGGTGAGAGGTGTCGAGCAGGAGTGGGCATACTTATTTTCACCCATCTTGGTGCCTGTGTGTTGGGGTTCACCCCGGTGAATGAGAGGGTGGCCTCCCTCCGCTTACGTGTGGGGGGACGGGTTCTGACTGTCGTTTGTGCTTATGCACCAAACGGCAGTTCAGATTATCCACCCTTTTTTGAGTCCTTGGAGGGGCTACTGGAAAGTGCACCTCCTGGGAACTCCCTTGTTCTGCTGGGGGACTTCAATGCTCCCTTGGACAATGACAGTGAGACATGGAGGGGTGTGGTTGGGAGGAATGGCCCCCCTGATCTGAACCCGAGTGGTGTTCTGTTGTTGGACTTCTGTGCTCGTCATGGATTGTCCATAACGAACACCATGTTTAAGCATAAGGGTGTCCATATGTGCTCTTAGCACCAGGACACCCTAGGCTGCAGTTTGATGATCGACTATGTCGTCGTCTCATCTGATCTGCGGCCACATGTCTTGGACACTCGGGTGAAGAGTGGGGCGGAGCTGTCCACTGATCACTACCAGGTGGTCAGTTGGCTCCAATGGTGGGGAAGGATGCCGGTCAGACCTGGCAGACCCTAACGTATTGTGAGGGTTTGCTGGGAACGTCTGGTAGAGTCTCCTGTGAGTTAGAGCTTTTACTCCCACCTCCGGGAGAACTGCGAACATGTTCCGGGGGAGGTGGGGGAGATTGAGTCCGAGTGGGCCATGTTCCGTGCCTCTATTGTTGAGGCGGCTTACCAGAGCTGTGGCCGCTTGGTTGTCGGTGCCTGTCGCGGCGGCAACCCTCGAACCCGGTGGTGGACACCGTTGGTGAGGGATGCTGTTAGGCTGACGACGGAGTCCTATCGGGCCTTTTTGGCATGTGGGACCCCGGAAGCAGCTGATGGGTACCGGCAGTCCAAGCGATATGCTGGTCGGGTGGTCGTTGAGGCATAAACTCGGGCATGGGAGGAGTTCGGAGAGGCCATGGAGAATGACTTCCGCACGGCTTCAAGGCGATTCTGGTCCACCATCCAGCATCTCGGGGGGAAAGCGGTACACTACCAACACTGTTTATAGTGGGGGTGGTGTACTGCTGACCTCAACTTGGGATGCCGTGGGTCAGTGGGCAGAGTACTTTGAAGACCTCCTCAATCCCACCAGTCTTCCACTAAGGAAGTGGAGCCTGGGGACTCTGGGTCGGACCCTCCAATCTCTGGTGCTGAGGTCACCGAGGTGGTTACAAAGCTCATCGGTGGCAAGGCCCCAGGGGTGGATGAGATTCACCCGGAGTTCCTTAAGGCTCTGGATGTTGTAGGGTTGTGTTGGCTTACACGACTCTGCAATATTGCGTGCACATCGGGGGAAGTTCCCCTGGATTGGCAGACCGGGGTTGTGGTCCCCCTATTCAAAAATGGGGGCTGTAGAGTGTGTTCCAACTACAGGGGGATCACGCTCTTAAGCCTCCCTGGTAAGGTCTATTTGGGGGTTTTGGAGAGGAGGGTCCGTCGGATAGTCGAACCTCGGATTCAGGAGGAGCAGTGCGGTTTTTGTCTTGGTCGTGAAACACTGGACCAGCTCTACACTCTCAGCAGGGTCCTGGAGGGTGCTTGGGAGTTTGCCCAACCAGTCTACATGTGCTTTGTAGACTTGGAGAAGGCATTCGACTGCGTCCCTCGGGGAGCCCTGTGGGGGGTACTCTGGGAGTATGGGGTACCGGGCCCTTTGATATGGGCTGTTAGGTCCCTGTATGACCGGTGTCAGAGCGAGGTCCGCATTGCCGGTAGTAAGTCAGGCTTGTACCCAGTGAGAGTTGGACTCCGCCAAGGTTGCTCTTTGTCACCGATTCTGTTTATAAATTTTATGGACAGAATTTTTAGGCGCAGCCAAGGTGTTGAGGGGATCCGTTTTGGTGGCCTTACGATTGCATCTCTGCTTTTTGCAGATGATGTGGTCCTATTGGCTTCATCAGATCGTGATCTACAGCTTTCGCTGGAGCGGTTCGCAGCTGAGTGCGACACGGCCGGGATGAAGATCAGTTCCTCCAAATCTGAGGCCATGGTCTTGAGCCGGAAAAGGGTAGAGTGCCCTCTCCAGGTCAGGGAGGAGGTCCTGCCCCAATTGAAGGAGTTCAAGTATCTTGGGGTCTTGTTCATGAATGAGGGGAAAATGGAACCTGAGATCGATAGGCGGATAGGTACAGCGTCTGCAGTGAAGCGGGTGCTGTACAGATCTGTCGTGGTGAAGAGAGAGCTGAGTCAAAAGACAAATCTTTCAATCTACCGATCGATCTAGGTTCCTACCCTCATCTATGGTCATGAGCTTTGGCTTGTGACCGAAAGAACGCGATCTCAGATACAAGCAACCGAAATGAATTTTCTCCGCAGGTTGTCTGGGCTCTCCCTTAGAGATAGGATGAGAAGTTCGATCATCCGGGAAGGACCCAGAGTAGAGCCGCTGCTTCTCTACGTCGAGAGGAGCCAGTTGAGGTGGCTCGGGCATCTGTTTATGATGCCTCCTGGATGCCTCCCTGGTGAGGTGTTCCAGACACGTTCCACCGGGAGGAGACCCAGGGGAAGACCCAGGACACGCTGGAGGGATTATGTTTTTCGGCTGGCCTGGGAACACCGCGGGATTCCCCCGGAAGTGCTGGACCAAGTGGCTGGGGAGAGGGATGTTTGGGCCTCCCTACTTAGGCTGCTACCCCCGTGACCCGACCCCAGATAAGCGGAAGAAAATGGATGGATGGATGGATGGATGAATTGAATTGTACCGCTTTCCCTTCCGAGATGCCGGATGGTGGACCAGAATTGCCTCAAAGCCGTACGCAAGTCATTCTCCATGGCCTCTCCGAACTCCTCCCACGCCCGAGGTTTTGCCTCCAAGACCACCCGAGCTGCATGCCACTTGGACTGCTAGTACCCATCAGCTGCTTCCGGGGTCCCACAGACCAAAAAGGCCTGATAGGACTCCTTCTTCAGCCTGACAACATCCCTCACTGCCGATGTCCACCACCGGGTTCGAGGGTTGCCGCCGCGACAGGCACTGACAACCTTGCACCACAGCTCTGATAAGTCGCCTTAACAATAGAGGCACGGAACATGGCCCACTCGGACTCAATGCCCCCACCTCCCTGGAACGTGTTCGAAGCTCTCCCAGAGGTGGGAGTCGAAGCTCATCTAATGAGAGACTCTGCCAGACCTTCCCAGCAGACCCTCACAATATGTTTGGGCCTGCCAGGTCTGACCGGTATCCTCCCCCACCTTCGGAGCCAACTCACCACCAGGTAGAGTCACAATTCTGTCCCAGTCTGCCATGTTCTGCCTTTGTGTTCATGCCTCAGCCTCTGAGTTGCTTGTCACCCATCCCTGAGTTTTCCCTTCTCTGCTCACTCTAGGCCACACCCTCTTGTTGTCCCTGCTGCAATTACTACTCATGCCTTCCACCAGTTCACTGCTCTACGTAAGCCACAGCTCTTCAGTCATCCAGTGCCAGATTATTGAAAGCCTTGTGTGAGTAAATGTATAGCATTTATGCCAAAGCCTTGCCTGTCTTTCATGTTTTGATCCCACGCCTGTCTTCTGGATTCTTCACCTTGCTTTGCCCTTGCCTGTTCTGGAGTCTGAAATCTAACCACGGTACCGATCCAGTTTCTGATTATCTTGACTATGCCTCCTGGATTATCCTCTGGATTTGGATTTTGATCTCTGACCAACGGTTCTTGATCTGAGCCTGCTCCACTGGACCTTCTCCCTGGATTTTCCTCAAAGCTGCACTCTGTGTGCTCACTCTCTGCTGCTGCCAGCTCACAGTTCTTGACATCATCCTCCAGAACCAACAGAAGGACTACACCTTGCTCTTGACTGTGAAGGTTAGTGACTCTGACTATTATAATCATCATTCCCTGAACCTTCACAGTCTTGCCCAGATCTCTAACTCACCTATCTCTACAGATCTGACCTGGGCCTGGAACCAGACCTCCTCCAGCAGTGATTTATTAATAAATCATTTTAACCATTCCTAGCTTGTTTTGTCATGCACAAATCCTAAAACCCATTCTTGTCAAAATAATCTGGCCACAATGGATTTGTTGCCGGCTCAGAAATAGCACTCTGGTGTGGAGGGGGCCATAACTAAGCTTGAGAGTAATGTTCTGGAGATGATGGGTATGATACGTAACCTGTCCTTTCAACCCTTTTCATAGAGTACTATTCAGCCTCCTGTGGTTCAGGTCACCACCAGTCACAACGCTTCTCCTTGTAATGAACCATGACTTCGTACCCTCAGAGTTGTTTGAAAGGGACCCTGAACAATGCCACCCATTTATAACTCAATGTGAGATCCATTTTCAGCTGCAGCCCTCATCGTTTCCGTCAGAGCGATCACGAGTGGCCTATATGATCTCTCATCTGTCAGGCAAAGCCAAGTCCTGGGGCACTGCAGAATGGCAAAAGAAGTCGAGGTACTGTTACTCAGCCAAAAAAACTATCTATAGAACTTTGCAGTGTCTTTGATCCTGTACTACCTGAGTGAGAAGCTGCAAGACGTTTGTTTACCATTAAGCAAGGCGGCAAACGGGTTACTGAGTATATAATTGATTTCCATTCTTTTTCGTCTGAAAGCCGATGGAACGACGAAGCTTTAATGGATGCTTTTTTCCAAGGGCTTAACGACAATATTAAGGATGAGTTGGCCACTAAAGACTACCCTAATTCACTCCAGCAACTGGAGGATCTGGCTACCTGTTTTGATCTTTGCCTTTGGGAGAGAGATCGGTCTAGAGGAACCAAGACTTGGAGAACTACTCGACCTTGGGGTGAGTCTAAAGTGACCACAACCAACACTCCTCGCAATCCTCTTCCTAGCCTCCAACTACCAGAGGAACCCATGCAGTTGGAAAGAAGTTGCCTTTCTCCTGAGGAACAGGAGAGAAGGAAGAAACTTCATCTCTGTTTCTACTGTGGTGAGGAAGGACATGCCGTTGCCAGCTACAAGTTAAAAGACCAGACTTAGTAGGTAGGAGGAGATTCCTACTGAGTCAGATCAAAGCATCAAAGATCTCCTCATCAATCACCGTCCAAGCCAAGATTCTGATGTCGGGTAAGAAACCAGTTGTCATTTCCGCTTTCATTGACTCGGCAGCGGCCACTGAATTCATTGATCATCAGTTTGCCCTGTCTTTAGGCATTGAGGTGGTTAAAATGGCCAATAACCATAAGGTTCTTGCTCTTGATGGGCATTCTTTACATGAGAACAAGTTAGAGACCAGGCCGTCACGCTACTTTTGGGTGGTAACTACCGTGAGTCAATAAAATTCATTGTTATCAACTCGCCTCAACTTCCTGTTGTTTTGGGCGCCACTTGGCTATTTAAACACAACCCAAAGATTAACTGGAGAGAAAAAAAGATAGTCGGATGGTCCGAGGAATGCTTGTCCTGTTGTTTATTTAATGCTGTTCGACCCACTGTCAAGCCATGTAATTTTGAAGAGACTTATCACGATCTTTCTAAAGTTCCTCCAGAATACTATGATCTCAAGGAGATGTTTAACAAGGCCAAGGCCACATCCTTAACTCCCCATAGACCCTATGATTGTCCGATAGATTTAACCCCAGGTACCATCCCGCCCAGAGGTAGTCTTTATTCCCTCTCAGGCCCTGAGAATAAAGCCATGGAGAATTACATCAATGAGTCTTTACAAGCTGGTATTATCAGGCCGTCTGCCTCTCCAGCTGGGGCAGGGTTTTTCTTTGTGGGCAAAAAGGAGGGTTCTCTAAGTCCATGTATTGATTATCATGTGTTAAATAAGATCACTGTAAAGAACAAATACCCGTTGCCACTTATGTCTTCTGCCTTTGATCTGATTCAGGGGGCCACAGTTTTTACCAAGTTAGACCTTAGGAACGCTTACCATCTGGTACGCATAAGAGAAGGAGACGAGTGGAAGACTGCATTTAACACCCCCACGGGCCATTATGAATACCTAGTCATGCCATTCGGCCTTACAAATGCACCTGCCGTCTTTCAGGCATTAAGAGACATGGTAAATCATTGTGTCTTTGTATATCTCGACTACATTCAGATTTTTTCTTAAGATCTTGACTCCCATAAAAAACTTCAGGTCCATGCTTCTTAGATTACTTCAAAACAATCTTTACATCAAAGTAGAGAAATGTGTTTCACCAACCACGTCATTTTTAGGTTTTGTCATATCACCATGGATAATAACAAGGTCTCAGCAGTCCTGGACTGGCCTACACCTAAAGAACGCAAACAACTTCAGAGGTTTTTGGGGTTTGCTAACTTCTATAGGAAGTTCATTAAGAATTACAGTCTCATTTCCACTCTACTGCATGCTCTCACATCTATTAAAACAAAGTTTTGTAAGGATGGTACCATTTGGTGGCTCGGTTTGTGTCTGTGTTTCCCTAGTGTTTTCTCTTTTGCTTAATTGGTGCCACCCTTGTCTCATCACAGTTGTTTGTAATCACGTCTCGTCTTGTCCCTGTATATAAGCTGTCTGTTTAGTCTTGTTCCTTGTCGCGTCGTATTCGTTGGTTATCCTGTGTTCTCCTGCGTCTCCTGAGTCTTCCCTGAGCTTTCTGAGTCCCTTCTGAGTTTCCCCCTGAGCCTTCTGTTTCATGTAAGTTTTGCTGCCAGGTCAGCTGGTTATTTTTGTTCTTTATTCATCATTAAAATATTTATTTTTGTAATCTGCCGAGTTGAGTCCTGTCTGCACTACTGGGTTCGTTCCTGACCACCAAATCCTGACATTACGACGCGACCACATATCAGAACCCAGCGGGCAGGATTCTCTCGGCAACTTACCTTTTTTCTTTGTCTCCTCCGAGCCTCTTGAGATGAGCAAGCCTACAATCCGGTGCGGCGGGTTCTGCACCAGGCCCGTCCGCACACAAGGACGTTATGACCAGGAGGTGGAAATCCTGTCTTCACCACTCCTGGTCCTCGAGGAAAACAGGGCTCGGCACCGGGGAAGCCACCAGTCCCCTGTTTCTGAGTCCGCCTCGCCCGGTTATTCGGGGTGGACGTCGGGGGAGGACGAAGAAATCGAGGATGAGTTCTGTTTTGTTCCTGTCCCCCGACTCTCCCATCGTCGCCGGGGAGGTAGAAAGCGGTCCCGGGGGCAGTCCGTGGCGACCGGGCTGGTCTCGTCGGCTGAGCAGAATTTTAGAGTTGGTTCTGGTGTTTCTGTGGGAGCCGGGTCCGCCGCCTCACCTCTCAGGTTTCCGGTGGGGGCGAGATCCGACGTCCCGCGGGAGCTCCGGTCCACTCCTGTTCGGTTCGGCGAGTCCGATCCACTTGACGTCATAGGGGCGGATTCCGTCGCCTCACCTTCCAGGTTCCTGGTGGGGGCTGAGTCCGGCCTCTCACCGTCACACCGCGCCACGGCTGTCCAACCCAGCCTGACCGTACCTCCTGTGCATACTCCCAGTGACTCTGTGGGGGCGTGTTCCGCCGCCCCACCTCCCAGGTTTCCGGTGGGGGCGACAACTGACACCACACCCTCACATAGAGACATGTTTCGGTCAGTCATATATTCACCCCAGGATCTTGCATTGATAAACCAGACTTTACTAGATTCATTTATTAATGCTAAAAATAACCCGGACTGTTCAAACGTCATATTTTCCTTGATGGAGAAGTGTTTAGTTTCTTGGCCTGGTCTTATTCTGCTCCCAGAGTATAATCAATTATTAATCAAAATTAGGACTCTCATCACACCCATGGTCCCTAATACACAGTCTGAACCCATAATGCATCCTGCACCTTTTGTCACCACCGTCTCTGAACTCTCCTCTGCTCCTCTGACTCCTGCACCCGTCACCTTCGCTGCTGGTCCGCCTGCTGAGCGCCTCGCAGCTGATGCACCTGCTCCTCTCGCCTCAGAAGACTCAGCATCTGTTCCTGTTTCCTGCCACCGCAGAAGATCCGTTCCTGCCGCCGCCGCAGCAGAAGAGTCAGTTCCTGCCGCCGCCGCAGCAGAAGAGTCAGTTCCTGCCGCCACCGCAGAAGAGTCAGTTCCTGCCGCCGCCGCAGAGCCACAGGCCTCTCCGTCGTCTACTGCTGAGCCACAGGCCTCTCCGTCGTCTGCTGCTGAGCCACAGGCCTCTCCGTCGTCTGCTGCAGAGCTCCAGGTCTCTTCGCCATCTGCTGCAGAGCCACAGGCCTTTCCGTCGTCTGCTGCAGAGCCACAGGCCTCTCCGTCGTCTGCTGCAGAGCCACAGGCCTCTCCGTCGTCTGCTACAGAGCCACAGGTCTCTTCGCCGTCTGCTGTAGAGCTCCAGGTCTCTTCACCGTCTGCTGCAGAGCTACAGGTCTCTTCGCCATCTGCTGCAACTCCCCTGGCCTCCATGACAGCAGCAGCGCTCTCCAAGTCTCCAGAGGGGCCGGCGCTCTCCAAGTCTCTAGAGGGGCCGGCGCTCTCCAAGTCTCCAGAGGGGCCGGCGCTCTCCA
>NC_056500.1:54644290-54645737 GCF_014905685.2 Nematolebias whitei | reverse complement strand
CCAAGTCTCCAGAGGGGCCGGCGCTCTCCAAGTCTCCAGAGGGGCCGACGCTCTCCACTACCACAGAGGATTCGCCTCCATGGTCCTCTATGATGCAAGCTGCAGCTCCCCAGGGCTCTATGATGCAAGCTGCAGCTCCCCAGGACTCTATGATGCAAGCTGCAGCTCCCCAAGACTCTATAATGCAAGCTGCAGCTCCCCAGGACTCTAGGATGCATGCTACAGCCCCCAGGACTCTATGTGGTACACTGCAGTTCTCCAGAGCCCCAAGTCGCACGCTGCAGCCCACAAGGCCTCTTCGCCGCCAGATGCGGCCCCCAAGGCCTCTTCGCCGCCTGATGCGTCCTGCAAGGCCTCTTCGCCGCCTGATGCGGCTTCTTCGCCGTCTACGCCGCCTGACGCGGCCTGACGCGGCCTGACGCGGCCTGACGCGGCCTGACGCGGCCTCTTCGTCATCTACGCCGCCTGACGCGGCCTCTTCGCCGTCTACGCCGCCTGATGCGGCCTCTTCGCCGTCTACGCTGCCTGACGCTGCCTGACGCTGCCTGACGCTGCCTCTTCGCCGTCTACGCCGCCTGACGCGGCCCCTTCACCGTCTACGCTGCCTGACGCGGCCTCTACGCCGCCTGACGCGGCCTCTACGCCGTCTACGCCGCCTGACGTGGCCTCTTCGTCGTCTACTCCGCCTGACGCGGCCTCTTCGTCGTCTACGCCGCCTGATGCGGCCTCCGGGGTCTCCTCGCCGCCAGCTGCAGTCTCTGGGGTCTCCTCACCGCTAGCTGCGGTCTCCGGGGTCTCCTCGCCGCCAGCTGCGATCTCCGGGGTCTCTTCGCCGCCAGCTGCGGTCTCCGGGGTCTCTTCGCCGCCAGCTGCGGTCTCCGGGGTCTCTTCGCCGCCAGCTGCGGTCTCCGGGGTCTCTTCGCCACCTGCCGCGGCCTCCAAGTCGCCATCGCCGCCTGCCACGGCCTCCAAGTCATCATCCCCGCCTGCCGCGGCCTCCAAGTCGTCATCGCCACCTGCCGCGGCCTCCAAGTCGTCATCGCCGCCTGCCGCGGCCTCCAAGTTGTCATCGCCGCCTGCCGCGGCCTCCAAGTCATCATCGCCGCCTGCCGCGGCCTCCAAGGTCCTATGTGTTGGACGGCCTCCCGGCCGCCCCCCGGAACGTGGTTCCCGTGATGGACGGCCTCCCGGCCGCCCCCCTGACCTGGCCCGGCTTGATGGACGGCCTCCCGGCAGCCCGCCGGAACAATGACTCTAGGGACGGTCTCTTGACCGTTCAGATCTTTTGTGTTTTCCTGCTTGTGTTTTGCCTTAGTTTTTGTCAGGTCTTTGTTTTCTTCCTTGTGTTTCCTCGGGCCCTCCACCTTTGCAGTGCCGCCCTCCACCTGCCCAAGTCCTTCGGGAGGGTTTTTTTTTGGGGACGCCTGGGGGCGTCCTTGGGGGGGGG
>NC_056500.1:54643107-54644190 GCF_014905685.2 Nematolebias whitei | reverse complement strand
GGGGGGGGGGGGGGGGTACTGTAAGGATGGTACCATTTGGTGGCTCGGTTTGTGTCTGTGTTTCCCTAGTGTTTTCTCTTTAGCTTAATTGGTGCCACCCTTGTCTCGTTACAGCTGTTTGTAATCACGTCTCGTCTTGTCCCTGTATATAAGCCGTCTGTTTAGTCTTGTTCCTTGTCGCGTCGTATTCGTTTGTTATCCTGTGTTCTCCTGCGTCTCCTGAGTCTTCCCTGAGCTTCCTGAGTCCCTTCTGAGTTTCCCCCTGAGCCTTCTGTTTCATGTAAGTTTTGCTGCCACGTCAGCTGGTTATTTTTGTTCTTTATTCATCATTAAAATATTTATTTTTGTAATCTGCCGAGTTGAGTCCTGTCTGCACTACTGGGTTCATTCCTGACCACCAAATCCTGACAAGTTTATGTGGAATGAACAAGCCAAACTCTCTTTCACCACCCTTAAGAGACTATTTTCATCTGCTCCTATACTACATTCCCCCGACCCTGAAAAACAATTTATTGTGGAGGTAGATGCATCTAACACTAGTGTTGGAACTGTCCTCAACCAACCCAGTGCCAAAGGGAAAATAAATCCTTGTGCTTTCTTTTCCAGAAGTCTGACCCCTGCCGAATGTAATTATTATGTGGAGGAACGAGAGCTGCTTGCAGTGAAGTTAGCCCTTGAGGAATGGAGACACTGGCTTCAGGGTGCCAAAGAGCCTTTTCAAGTCTGGACAGACCAACAAGAATCTGGAGTACCTTAAGACAGCCAAAAGACTTAATCACAGGCAAGTCAGATGGGCTCTATTCTTTTGCTGTTTCAATTTAATGTTGTCCTACAGGCCTGGAGCCAAGAACACAAAACCGGATGCTCTGTCCCGTCTCTCTGAGGAGAACGTTGATCCTGAACCCAAAGGCGAGGTAGAATTTATTTTACCTGACACTGTACGCTTGTCCATCACCCAACCTGAGGCCGAGATCAGACAGGCTAACCGTGTTCGACCACCCCCTTCTGAATGCCCTAGCAACAGGGTGTTTGTACCGCCTGACCATGTGAAGAAAGTCCTCGAATTATGCCACAGCTCACGTA
>NC_056500.1:54612194-54623107 GCF_014905685.2 Nematolebias whitei | reverse complement strand
GAAATGCCAAAATGCCAGAAGTCCAGTGTGAAGCACCCACAGTCAGTGATGGTCTGGGGTGTCATGTCATCTGCTGGTGTTGGTCCACTGTGTTTTATCAAGCGCAGGGTCAATGCAGCTAGCTATCAGGAGATTTTGGAGCACTTCATGCTTCCATCTGCTGAAAAGCTTTATGGAGATGAAGATTTCATTTTTCAGCACGACCTGGCTCCTGCTCACAGTGCCAAAACCACTGGTAAATGGTTTACTGACCATGGTATTACTGTGCTCAATTGGCCTGCCAACTCTCCTGACCTGAACCCCATAGAGAACCTGTGGGATATTGTGAAGAGAAAGTTGAGAGACGCAAGACCCAACACTCTGGATGAGCTTAAGGCTGCTATCCAAGCATCCTGGGCCTCCATAACACCTCAGCAGTGCCACAGGCTGATTGCCTCCATGCCACGCCGCATTGAAGCAGTCATTCATGCAACAGGATTCCTGACCAAGTATTGAGTGCATAACTGAACATGATTATTTGAAGGTTGGTGTTTTTTGTATTAAAAACACTTGTCTTTCATTGGTGGGATGAAATATGCTAATTTTTTGGGACAGGCATTTTGTGTTTTCATGAGCTGTATGCCATAATCATCAGTATTAAAACAATTAAAGACCTGAAATATTTCAGTTGGTGTGCAATGAATCTGAAATATATGAAAGTTTCATTTTTATCATTACATTATGGAAAATATTGACCTTTATCACAATATGTTAATTTTTTGAGAAGGACCTGTATGTGGAGGACTGTGTTCATCATTTGATCATCTCTGGCTGCACCAGTGGATCCTGCTGGGTCCACAGGACTGGAGGCCACACGCTGTGAAGCTGAACTTGATAATAATATTCACGGTTCTTCTTGAGATGTAATGAGCAGCACCTATTCACCTTTTCAACACCATGTAATAAAATGTATCAAATAAAAAATAAAATAAAAATAAGGCGCACAGAGGCGGGTCTGACCGTTTTCAATGCTTCTCATAGATTTATCAGTAAAACGAGTCACATAATCTGTTGTGACTTTCATTTTAATCGACAGCTCTTGGTAATAAATAAATATAAAACTTCAAATAAGCAACAAATAAACCTGGTCTTGTGTGTGTGGGGGGGTTCTTACAGTTTTGTGTTTTTGTTTTTTTGTGATTTGTTTTTTTTATTGCCAAGCGAAAAATGTTTTTTTTATACAACTTTTGTCATGTTCAATTTAACCTGACAAATGTCAGTCAGCCACCAAGACATCCAGTGTATTTATAGTTTTTAATACGAGTAGAGCTGTGAAGACGGTCGCATCCGCCTCCGTGCACCCTCTTGATACAGGGAACCAGTATTTCACACAAGACCCTGGCTCTTTCTGCAGACTGGCTGCGCACACCTCCACCGTGTTGGTAAACCAGTAATCCCTCTGTAAGTCCAGTCCATTGACCAGTTACTAGTGTAACAAGCTGAACTGAAGGTTTTGATCTCACTGAGCTGCAACGACTCTGAACTACCGGTCGCTTTAAATTAAAATAAATTTAGAAAAAGTATTCTATTATTTACTTGAACTCACATTGACCAGTAACCAACAAAGTCCATGCTCAATAATCCAGGTATATAATCCAGCAGTTTTCATTGGGCTCATGTGGACAGGTTCTTTGTGTGTGTGCTGAAAGTGGATGGAAGGTGAAACGTTTCAGCACAAACAAAGAGACTGTCCACATGAGCCCAATGAAAATTGTTGGACACATTGACCATGGCTTGCTGGAAGTCCTGCTCATGTTTGGACCAGATACTTTCAAGGATCCAAAAAAGTTCAATCTGGTCCTCTGGACATTCAAAAAAACAAAACAAAGCAACTTTGTTTTGTTTTTTGTTTTTTTGAATGTCCAGAGGACCAGATTGAACTTTTTTGGATTTTTCTACCTGGATTATTGAGCATGCATCAGGATATACTTTCAAGGAGTTCACATGAAACTGACAAAGGAAAGAAATGGAGCTCCTCCACTCTGAAAGAACTAGAAGAACATCTGCAGCGTCTGAACTGATCCAGCTGTTCCAGACCTTCTTGCAGCAAAATGTTATCTCCAAAATTTTTCTCTCACAATTTTTATTATCACTAGTTTTGTAAAGTCACAGTTGTTGCCAAGAGTCCGAGCCCAGTGAGGTACCGAGTTACATTCAACGTGCACATGAAGAGCTTGCTGCTGAATTGTTCTGCTAACACTCTTCCTCTCTCTTCTGGGACCCGACTCCCCAAGAACCCACAGGGGTTTTCTCTCATCTGGGGGAGGATTGATGATAAGGGGGTGGGAGTGAATAGACCCGAGGCTGTATTTGTTTATTGAAGAGGGCTTTTTGTTCAAATCAAGCTGTTTCATTTGTTCTCTCCAGGGAAACGACTCATTACGTCTTGCATTTCTATGGTGGGACCAGTAGAACCAGAGCTCCTGAGTCAGTGTGTGGGTCACTGCTGATTTTTACTCAGCGTTTCTTTTCTTATCAAAAAGGACGATCTTTTATTAACTTGTGTGTATGTATGAGACCATGTTCGGTTTGTGTGTGTTTTAGTTTGTTGGTGGAAAGAAGTGATTGTTTTTAAAGTGCCAATCAGGAGCCATGAGTGTGGGTGAGGGTTGTCTCCCCCCTTTACACACACACACACACACACGCACTCTCTCTCTTTATTCATATTAAATAATTTCCCCAGCAGTCAATACACATTATAGAGTTGTGAGAGAGGGGCTGAGGCACCAGGGCTGCGATTAAAGCCTGTACTGAGGGGAGGAGAGGGGGTGAAGTCACTCACCCACTGACCTCCTTCACCCTGCATCTGCCCAAACCATCAAACCTCTAAAGCTTAAACAGCCATCTCGTTTTGCTTCTCAAGCTGCCAATTAGAGAGGCCTGTGCCTTGATGCTGGACAAGCAGAGGTCATCAGAGGTCATCAGACGTGCAGAACACACCACAGGACCTGCTCTGCTACAACTCAGGGACGTGAACAAAGCCTTTGGTTAAGGTTGTTACTCATGGATGGAGATGAACTGAGCTGTAAAAATAATCAGCAGCTACTTATGCATGTTTTTTTCCTTTGTTCTCTACTTCCTTGTTCCTACATAATGTCCAGGCGTTTTTTTGTAGGGCTGTAACGGTACACTAAAATCACATTTGGGTTCGGTTCAGTTTCAAGGAGGGCTCGGTTCGGTTAATTTTCTGTACAAAAAAAGACAAAATAAAGACATATAATGTTTATTTTGAAAATATGCCAAGGAAACAATACGTTTGTCCATCCATCCATCCATCCATCTATCCATTTTCTTCCGGTTATCCGGGGTCGGGTCGCGGGGGTAGCAGCCTAAGTAGGGAGGCCCAGATTTCCCTCTCCCCAGCCACTTGGGCCAGCTCTTCTGGGGGAATCCCGAGGCGTTCCCAGGCCAGCCGAGAAACATAGTCCCTCCAGCGTGTCCTGGGTCTTCCTCTGGGCCTCCTTCCGGTGGGACGTGTCCGGAACACCTCACCAGGGAGGCATCCAGAAGGCATCCTAAACAGATGCCCAAGCCACCTCAACTGGCTCCTCTTGACGTGGAGAAGCAGCGGCTCTACTCTGAGTCTCTCCCGGATGATCGAGCTTCTCACCCTATCTCTAAGGGAGAGCCCAGACACCCTGCGGAGAAAACTCATTTCGGCCGCTTGTATCCGAGATCTCATTCTTTCGGTCACAACCCAAACCTCATGACCATAGATGAGGGTAGGAACGTAGATCGATCGGGAAATTGAGAGCTTCGCCTTTTGACTCAGCTCTCTCTTCACCACGACAGACCTGTACAGCGCCCACTTCACTGCAGACGCTGGGCCTATCCCCCTATCGATCTCGCGCTCCATTTTTCCCTCATTCGTGAACAAGACCCCAAGATACTTAAACTCCTCCACTTGGGGTAGGACCTCCTCCCTGACCCGGAGAGGGCACTCTACCCTTTTACGGCTCAAGACCATGGCCTCGGATTTGGAGGAACTGATCTTCATCCTGGCCGCATCGCATTCGGCTGCGAACCGCTCCAGCGAAAGCTGTAGATCATGATCTGATGAAGCCCATAAGACCACATCATCTGCAAAAAGCAGAGACGCAATCCTAAGGCCACCAAAACAGATCCCCTCAACACCTTGGCTGCGCCTAGAAATTCTGTCCATAAAAGTTATGAACAGAATCGGTGACAAAGGGCAACCTTGGCGGAGTCCAACTCTCACCGGGAACAAGCCCGACTTACTGCCGGCAATGCGGACCAGGCTCTGACACCGGTCATACAGGGATAACAGCCCGTATCAAAGGGCCCGGTACCCCATACTCCCAGAGTACCCCCCACAAGGTTCTCTGAGGGACGCGGTCGAACGCCTTCTCCAAGTCCACAAAGCACATGTAGACCGGTTGGGCAAACTCCCACGCACCCTCCAGGACCCTGCTGAGAGTGTAGAGCTGGTCCAGTGTTCCACGGCCAGGACGAAAACCACACTGCTCCTCCTGAATCCGAGGTTCGACTATCCGATGAACCCTCCTCTCCAGAACCCCCGAGTAGACCTTACCAGGGAGGCTTAAGAGCGTGATTCCCCCGTAGTTGGAACACACTCTACGGTCCCCCTTTTTGAATAGGGGGACCACCACCCCAGTCTGCCAATCCAGGGGAACTTCCCCCGATGTCCACGCAATATTGCAGAGTCGTGTAAGCCAACACAACCCTACAACATCCAGATCCTTAAGGAACTCCGGGCGAATCTCATCCAATCCTGGGGCCCTGCCACCGAGGAGCTTTTTAACCACCTCGGTGACCTCAGCACCAAAGATTGGAGGGCCCGACCCAGAGTCCCCAGGCTCCGCTTCCTTAGTGGAAGACGTGCCGGTGGGATTGAGGAGGTCTTCAAAGAATTCCGCCCGCCGACCCACAACATCCTGAGTTGAGGTCAGCAGCACACCACTCCCACCGGTCCCACAGTGTTGGTGGCGTACCGCTTTCCCCCCCGAGACGCCGGATGGTGGACCAGAATCGCCTCGAAGCCGTGCGGAAGTCATTCTCCATGGCCTCTCCAAACTCCTCCCATGCCCGAGTTATTGCCTCAGCGACCACCCAAGTCGCATGTCGCTTGGACTGCCGGTACCCATCATCTGCTTCCGGGGTCCCACAGGCCAAAAAGGCCCGATAGGACTCCTTCTTCAGCCTGACAGCATCCCTCACCGACGGTGTCCACCATCGAGTTCGAGGGTTGCCACTGCGACAGGCACCGACAACCTTACGGCCGCAGCTCGGGTAAGCCGCCTCGACAACAGAGGCACGAAACATGGTCCACTCGGACTCAATGTCCCCCACCTCCCTCGGAACATGTTCGAAGTTCTCCCGGAGGTGGGAGTTAAAACTCCGTCTCACAGGAGACTCTGCCAGACGTTCCCAGCAAACCCTCACAATACGTTTGGGTCTGCCAGGTCTGACCGGCATCCTCCCCCACCATCGGAGCCAACTCACCACCAGGTAGTGATCAGTGGACAGCTCCGCCCCTCTCTTCACCCGAGTGTCCAAGACATGCGGATCAGATGAGACGATGACAAAGTTGATCATCGAATTGCGGCCTAGGGTGTCCTGGTGCCAAGAGCATATATGGACACCCTTATGCCTGAACAAGGTGTTCGTTATTTACAATCCATGACGAGCACAGAAGTCCAACAACAGAACACCACTCTGGTTCAGATCAGAGGGGCCGTTCCTCCCAACCACACCCCTCCAGGTCTCACTGTCATTGCCCACATGAGTATTGAAGTCCCCCAGCAGAACAAGGGAGTCCCCAGGAGGTGCACTTTCCAGTACCCCATCCAAGGACTCCAGAAAGGGTGGATCATCTGAGCTGCCGTTTGGTGCATAAGCACAAACGACAGTCAGAACCCGTCCCCCCACATGTAGGCGGAGGGAGGCCACCCTCTCATTTACCGGGGTGAACCCCAACACACAGGCACCAAGTTGGGGGGCAATAAGTATGCCCACTCCTGCTCGGCGCCTCTCACCAGGGGCAACTCCAGAGTGGAAGAGTATCCAGCCCCTCCCCCCTACTAGGGGCGTAAAGCCCCTGACAGCATAGCTCCTAGGGTCATTGGGACACTCAAACCCCTCCACCACGGTAAGGTGGCAGCCCATGGAGGAGACAATACGTTTGTATAAAAATAAATAAAAGCAACCTATTTGGATGATATTGTAAATAAACCTCACTCTTTACAATAAATAAACTATACTAACAATAATAAAAATCTTAATAAATACAATAACTGTCAGAACCAGAACAATAAGCAGCAACAGTCCGTTTACAATCTAACTAATCAAGTTTTAAGTTTTTGTCCAAAAAGACCAACTTGTCCACATTTTCTGCCAAAAGCTCAGATTTAGTTGCAGTGAATATCTCCAGCGGTGGAGAAAACCTCTCACTAACAACAGTAGCAGGAATAAAGAGGTAGCACACTGCTAATTTTGTTAATTTTTTTAAATCGTCCATCGTTAAACAGGGGTGGAGCCTCCGTGTTCAACTGTCCCCCTCTTACAATGCTGTTATTAATAGTATCACTCAGCC
The DNA here is from genome assembly GCF_014905685.2 of Nematolebias whitei. Lineage (NCBI taxonomy): Eukaryota > Metazoa > Chordata > Actinopteri > Cyprinodontiformes > Rivulidae > Nematolebias > Nematolebias whitei. The sequence continues at coordinate 54,616,494 of NC_056500.1, read as the reverse complement.
TCCTGTGAATAGTAAACAGCCATCAGTAGGAATGTGCGATATATACGGTACACGGTAGAAACGATAGAAATGTAGCCTACGATAGAGATCTGTCTTCTACCGGCTAACCGCAGTAATGCTGTGTCTGAAGTAAAATCAGAGTTTTCAGTTTAAACATTACTTTTTTTTAGTTGAAAACTGTGCGCAAGTGGCGTTAAAGTCTTTTCTTTGAGAGCTAAGTAGCGAAGCTACAAGCTAACTACAGCCGGCTTGCCGTAGTGTTGCCGTATTCTGACGCATGCGCAAAACGCTGAGTTCCGTCAAAAGTTTTTTTTTTTTTTTTCCATCGAAAGTTAAAGTACTGTAAGCGTTGGTCAGCTTTAGAGAAACCTGCTCTCTGATCTGTGAAAAGAACACTGTGTTGTGTGATTTTTACTGAAAGACCCTCTGGTCAAAGCCACAGACTCATTTTGTGTCAGCTCTCCATTAAAGTGGAAGGAGGCGCCCACTAGAGGGTTGGAGGGTGAAGTGTTTCAGTTGCTGCTCTGTTGCTGTTCATTTATTAAGTGAGAAGACTGGAAACTGTTAAGAGTTAACAACATATTTTGTTTAAAACATATGGCTAAAACTACATTTGATATATTTTGCACTACAAGAAAGAAGCCTAATACTTTATTTGTTTATTATTTAAAAACTCTCTGGACCTAGTAGTGGAATTTTCTTAATTCAAAATATATGATGGCAAAAGGACATCCTGTGCTTTTTTTAAACAAGTTTTAAACCAAAAACATATTGCGATATATATTGTTATCGCCACCCTTCACAATACATATCATGATATGAATTTTATGCCATATCGCACATTCCTAGCCATCAGTGTGCTAATGATCCATTGTTAGGCTGATGGTCCTCCTTGATCATGTGAGCAGCTGGTTTTGGTTGTCAGCAGCAAACTGGTTGATCCACTCTGAGAAGGTGCTATTTAAGAGACTGAGCTGAATACAGCACCTCAGACTGAGGAAGTCTTTCTGATGAAAGACGAAACGTTTCTACAACAATTTTTTTTTAGTTTTTTTGGACATCCAGAGGACCTGACTTAACATTTTTAAGACTTATTTCTTTTTCTGTCTTGAAGAGATTCTCATCTCAACTTGACCTATGATTACCAAACGCTAAACTAATAATATAAAACTATTTAATTTTAAATTGATTTCATTTTTATTCAGCTGTTATTAAGAGAAGACAGAAAATGAGATCTTGTACCTTTGTGATACTTTGACTGCAACATTCAGTTCACTAGTCATTCTCCTGTGGTTTACCTGGAAAACATTTAAAATTGACTCATCTCCACCATCATGTTTTTCTTTAATGATAATGTCACAATTTACGCTGCAGTCTTTGACAAAGGATCTACAACTTGAACTAAATTAACCGCGTCAGTCTCGCAGAAAAACTGCTAATAATAGCAGCTAAAACACAACTAGCGAGTTAACATGTTTAATTAACTCAAACTGGCCACATGAAGTATTAATGTTGATAACTTGTGGTACAGAACAGTCAGATAACGCTTCACAATGGTAAAAAGTGTTGTATTTTCATCAACTTACCGGAGAAAACACTTCAGAAACACGGAGAATGACCTGCGTTCAGTGCTGGAACTGTTGCTGTTTGGAACTATTCAAGTAGGTCAGAGCCGCTGCGTGACCCCCGTGACCTCTGCATTCCGTTCCTGCAAGAAGTCTACGGGAGCGTCCCAACGTGTGCACACGGTCCATAAACGTTCAAGACAAACACAACTGGACTTTATTTGTGACAGAAGACGTTTCACTTCTCATCCGAGGAGCTTTCTCGGTTCAGAGTGTACACGAGCAGCGAGCTGCACGGTGCGGGGCAGAGAACGTCCGGGTCAAACATGAAATCATGAAAATCAAAACTGAGCGCTCGTTATCCGTTTATTCCATTTTCGTTTTGTGCACGAAATCGGATTAGGGTTCGTTATCCGATTTTTCGTTTTGGTTTAATAAACGGAAAACGAAAAAACAAGTGTTTTTGTTTGTTTTTTCATGTTTTGTTTGAAACGAAGAAAGGAACTGCCTGAATGTACACGGGCCGCTTTGGACTGCAGGAGCAGTGACTGGAGCAAAGTTGAAAGGTCGACCATTATGCACTGGTTGACCAGTGCAAGGATTCACACAGACAGGTGTCGAACAAAGAGCCATGACGTGCTTCTTAAAACAAATCAGCGTTTCTGTTTTCCCAACAGACTCGTTTCAAACCCAGGTAGGACACGCTGCGTGTTTACGCACTGACTTTACAGGTCTGAGGTGGAGTGTTGGGATTTTCAGCAGTAACATGCAAATAATGTTCTGCTTTGGTTTTTGATCAGCGTTTGTTTCTTAACGGCCTAAAAAGAAACCAGTCAGTAGTAGAATAAAAATAAATGCTTTAATAAGTACATCCTCCCACTCGTTTTCAAAATAAAGGTTCAACGATGCAGAACTGGTTGTTTCACTGAATGCTCTCATAGATTCTCACATGCTGAGAAGGATATTCTCACGCAACCCTGCTGAAAGTCTGAAAAGCCTGGATAATGGTGAAGACGTCAAAACAGGAAGGAAGCACATGTGCACAGTCTGTGCCATGCAGGTGTTTAGACTGGGATCTGTCAGGAATGTGAACGCCCCTCATCTCACTCTTTATACAAGCAGTCACGGTAAGTCTTTTAAAGCTCACAGAGCTTTGTCTTCATTCATCTTTCCATCATTTAACTGCTGCTAACCTAGGAAGCATCTAGTCTGTATCAGGGCATGTGGGAAAACACATCAGATTAAAGTTCATTACGTCTTACGCTCCTCTTTTATTTATTTTCATTTTCCTAATGTTCTCTCCTAAATCCACCCAGCACAGCAGGTTTTTCTGGATTTGGATTTCTTGACATGCTGATTAAATGTTCACTGAGCTGTAGCATTTAAGACGTCTGTATTTTTAACCGTTTCGACAACAGAAGAAACTAAAGAGCGCACACGAAAAGACTGTGTCATGTGACCGGAAGGAGTTCACACGCCAGGCAGCTTTGATCACAGCTCCTTCCACAACTCACGAATCTGGACATTTTCTCAACGTTGCAGCTAACGTTCAATTCAAAAATACTTTATTAACCATCCACCCATCCATCATCCATCCATCATCCATCCATCCATCATCCATCCATCCATCCATCATCCACCCATCATCCATCCATCCATCATCCATCCATCCATCATCCACGCATCCATCCATCATCCATCCACCCATCCATCCATCATCCACCCCTCACCCACCATCCTCCATCCATCCATCATCCATCCATCATACATCCATCATCCATCCATCATCCATCCATCCATCCACCCATCCATCCGTCCATCCATCCATCATCCATCCATCCACCCATCCATCCGTCCGTCCGTCCATCCACCCATCCATCCATCCGTCCATCCATCCATCATCCATCCACCCATCCATCCATCCGTCCGTCCGTCCATCCATCCATCCATCAAATCTATTTGTTCTGAAGTCAGCTCTCGGGGGCAGCAGCTTGAGCAGGGAGGTCCAGACATCTCGTTCCACAGCCTCCTCTTCCAGCTCTTCTGGGAGGACTCCAAGGCATTCCCAGTTCAACTGAGAGACATCTCCAGCATGTCCTGGGTCTTCTCCCAGTCAGACATGCCTGAACCACCTCACCTGTCTCCTTCTAATGTGGAGGAGCAGTGGTTCTACTCGGAGTCTCTCCTGATAACTGATAAATGATAACTGTTAACTGATAAATTATAACTGATAAATGATAACTGATAAATGATAACTGATAAATGATAACTGTTAACTGATAAATGATAACTGATAAATGATAACTGATAAATGATGACTGATAAATGATAACTGATAAATGATAACTGTTAACTGATAACTTATAAATGATAACTGTTAACTGATAAATGATAACTGTTAACTGATAAATGATAACTGTTAACTGATAAATGATAACTGTTAACTGATAAATGATAACTGATAAATGATAAATGATGACTGTTAACTGATAAATGATAACTGATAACTGATAAATGATAACTGATAAATGATAACTGATAAATGATAACTGATAAATGATGAGTGATAAATGATAACTGTTAACTGATAAATGATGACTGATAAATGATAACTGATAAATGATAACTGATAAATGATAACTGTTAACTGATAAATGATAACTGATAAATGATAACTGATAAATGATGACTGATAAATGATAACTGATAAATGATAACTGATAAATGATGACTGA
>NC_056500.1:54596868-54612094 GCF_014905685.2 Nematolebias whitei | reverse complement strand
GATAACTGATAAATGATAACTGATAAATGATGACTGATAAATGATAACTGATAAATGATGACTGATAAATGATAACTGATAAACGATGACTGATAAATGATAAATGATAACTGATAAATGATGACTGATAAATGATAACTGATAAATGATAACTGATAAATGATAACTGATAAATGATAAATGATAACTGATAACTGATAAATGATGACTGATAAATGATAACTGATAACTGAAAAATGATGACTGATAAATGATAACTAATAAATGATAACTGATAAATGATAACTGATAAATGATGATTGATAAATGATAAATGATGACTGATAAATGATAAATGATAACTGTCCTTTCTGAATTTTTGACTGTTTTTGTGTCACTTCATCCTAGAACAAAACATTTATAACATAATAACAGTTGAGCAGATTCTAGTAATCTTTTCTTAGGATTCATTAAAGATCAAATGCAATTGGAAATTCTTCTCAACTTCCAGTATGAATTTAAACAAACACTATCTGCACTTAACATTGTAACATTTGTTAATGAAATTTAATGTTCAAGGACACCGCTTAAGAAAAAAATTGTTTAATAGGAAAAGTAAGAAGTGAAAAATGTACAAAAATAAAAATCACTGCGTCCAACTAATGATTGTGTATCTGTGTGCCCCTTGTCTCACGGGCTTCATCCAGAAGAAGACACAAGTGTTGTTCCTGCTGTGTCCGCTTCAGTTCTTCATGTTCATTCAGTGATGAAATAAGACTTTTCTTTACTGGACTCTTTTCTCTTTCTCTTCACTAGAAAGAAGAAAAAGTGGTTAATTCAAGCTACATACTGTTTTTGAATAAATGCAGAAAACAAAGAAAGGTGCAGCTAACAGCTATAATAGATATATCAATAAGAAGAAACTGATAAAATAAGAAAATGAAAAATAAATTGATTTAAAAATAATGAAAATAATATAATAACAGTGGATATATGAATCAGAAAGTATTAAACAGATACAGATATTCTTGTCATTTGCACCACATGTGGTACATGTGGTGGATCAAAATTATGTACACAGGGTCCCAGTTACATGCAACAATAAAATATAAAATAAAAACATTAATAAGATCTAAGATATGAAATAAGAAAAACATCAACTAAAAATATGCTAAGCACTAATAGCATAAAAACAATAAACACAATACACCGAACAGCAGCACGGACATGAGTCTGTGAGAACAGATGAGCACGAATGTACACAGCAACATGAAACAGATCAGCAGCAACATGAAACAGATCAGCAGCAACATGAAACAGATCAACAGCAACATGAAACTGATCATCAGCAGCAAGAAACAGATCAGCAGCAACATGAAACTGATCAGCAGCAGCAAGAAACAGATCAGAAGCAACATGAAACTGATCAGAAGCAACATGAAACTGATCAGCAGCAGCAAAAACAGATCAGCAGCAACATGAAACTGATCAGCAGCAACATGAAACTGATCAGCAGCAACAAGAAACAGATCAGCAGCAGCAAGAAACAGATCAGCAGCAACATGAAACAGATCAGCAGCAACATGATGTGATTTTTCACAGTGATTATCCTGGTTAGATATTCATAAGGTACAAACTGCACAAACTCTAGTTCATGTTGCTGTTTGACGTATTGTTTTGATTGTTTACTGCTATTAGTTCTTAGTGTTTTATTAGTAGGTGTTTTTTAGTTGATTTTTCCTTAGTTCATATCTTAGATCTTATTACTGTTTTTCTTTGACATTTTATTGTCTGTAACTGGGACCCTTTGTGTACATAATTTCATCCCACCACATGCTCAACATGTGGTGCGTTTTCAGTATTTATTCAACATTTTATTTTTTTACTTTAAAAATAAAATAAGTCCTTATCGGCACAAATAAAGTGAAGTGGAACATGTTGCATCTGTTCTTACCAAGCACAGGCTGCAGCGTTGTGCTGCTCTGTGAGGTGCAGCTGGGCTGTGATGGAGCTCTGTCAGGTGCAGACTCCTCTGATGGAGCAGGAGCCGGGAGGCTTGGAGGGTTTAATGTGGAGTTTAGAGATGAACTGTCACGCGCTGAAATACGTTCTGGATAAAATACAGTGAGAAACGGGACCGGAGGACAGTTAGCGTTTATGCAAATTAGCTTAGCATCGTAGCACCGATGTTGTCCTATTATGGCGTCAGCCTCTTTTGTTAGTTAAAAATATGTTCAGAACCGATGGGATGAGTAACTTAAAATATGTTTAAAGCTAGAAAACACTCACCATCTTCTATAAATGATTCAAGTAGAGCAGTGGCCGTGTCCAAACCACCCTCCAATCCTCCATCTAGCTCGCTTTGACTTTTTTAATCGGCCACCAAGCACAACAACACCTACACTTCTGCATTTGACCACGGCTTTGACATTATTGTTTTTGTATAGCTTCAAAATACGTACAAGATGCGCTCCTCGAATTATCGCTAATGGCAGGCGGTAGAGAAAAATGGCGGATCGGGTTATTTGGAAAGACTCCACAGACTCCTCTCCCCGACCAATCAGTGACCGACAGTGTTTCTGACGTCATGGCTTGACTCACTTGGACTCCTTGAGAAGCAGGGCCAGATTATTGGAGGTGAGCTGGTATGAAATACTAATGGAAGAGACCTCAGACACGGGTCAAGCCGGAAATATTCGACCTGCGCCGTGACAGTGGAAAAGGGGCATTAGTGAGCAAAGAGGCATACATGACTCTTTTGATTGTGAAGGTTGCAGACTCCTGAAGACACCTGGACATTTTGGTGCTCACCTCCGGTCTTGTTTAGTACACAAGAATAAGTCCCAGGGATTGAGTTGGACAAATTTCTTAACCCTCAAACGTTACACCTAATTCAGACTGTATTCCTTGTTTGAAAAGCATATTTTCATTTCATGTTTTGACATAGAAGGCAAACCTTGTGTGTCTTTACCCAGCGATCACTGGCACCCAGTCCCTGCAACCCGGCACAGAAAAGTACATTAAAGGAAATGGATGGATGGTTATTATGTGTGAACCTCCGTGGGCCTTAGTGGATCAAGGATTTTAAAGATCTGTAGAGTCTAAACCTCTAGTTACTGAGTTGTGCTTGTTCTGTTTTAGAAGTAAATATCAGTTTGGATAGGCCTGAGACGTTGAGACTCCACTCACCCCTCATTACACTCTAAAGAACAAACACATTCATACTTGCTTGACTCTTTTTCTTCTTTTATCCAGTTCCATTTCTAAACAGCAGTTCCTGCACATTCATCTTTTATCCTTTCCAGTTAACTCTGGGCCTCTGCTCCCTCAGGCGCTTTTTATACTTTGTTCATACTCACCTCTCTCTCCCTCTCCTTGCTTTTCTCTAAATCCCAGTTTCTTATTTTGGGATTGAGCCAGTCCTGCTCCCAGCAGCCTCACTGGATGGAAACCATCCTGCTACAGAAACAATAAAGTGTTGTGCCATATAAAAGATGACCTGGCCTCCATTATGCTCTGCTTTCCACTATACTGTTCTTTGAATTAAACATTTAGTAGCCCTGAGAGCTGATGCTTTAAACTTAGAGTCAATCCTTTTGGTTTAATATAAATGTGTTTTTACTAATTTATTATTCACCTTAATGGAAATTTTTGTAAGCTTTATTTCCTTTTAGTTTTACTGATCCTTCTGTGCTCTAGTAAGTGATAAAATCTCACTCTGGCTCTGGAACCAGTTTCCTTGAGAGGGGTTGGACACTCTTCCACTCTGGAGTTGCCCCTGGTGAAAGGCGCCGAGCAGGAGTGGGCATACTTATTGCCCCCCATCTTGGTGCCTGTGTGTTGGAGTTCACCCTGGTGAATGAGAGGGTGGCCTCCCTCCGCCTATGTGTGGGGGGACAGGTTCTGACTGTCGTTTGTGCTTGTACACCAAACTGCAGTTCAGATTTTCCACCCTTTTTGGAGTCCTTGGAGGGGGTACTGGAAAGTGCACCTCCTGGGGACTCCCTTGTTCTACTGGGGGACTTCAATGCTCACGTGGGCAATGACAGTGAGACCTGGAAGGGTGTGGTTGGGAGGAACGGCCCCCCCGATCTGAACCCGAGTGGTGTTCTGTTGTTGGACTTCTAGGCTCGTCATGGATTGTCCATAACGAACACCATGATCAAGCGTAAGGGTGTCCATATGTGCTCTTGGCACCAGGACACCCTAGGCCGTAATTCGATGATCGACTTTGTCGTCGTCTCATCTGATCTGCGGCCACATGTCTTGGACACTCGGGTGAAGAGAGGGGCAGAGCTGTCCACTGATCACTACCTGGTGGTGAGTTGGCTTCAATGGTGGGGGAAGATGCCAGTCAGACCTGGCAGGCCCAAACATATTGTGAGGGTTTGTGGGGAACGTCTGGCAGAGTCTCCTGTGAGACGGAACTTTAACTTCCACCTCTGGGAGAACTTTGAACATGTTCCGGGGGAGGTGGGGGACATTGAGTCCAAGTGGGCCCCGTTCCGTGCCTCTGTTGTCGAGGCGGCTTACCGAAGCTGCGGCCGCAAGGTTGTCAGTGCTTGTCGTGGTGGCAACCCTCGAACCCGTTGGTGGACACCGGCGGTGAGGGATGCTGTCAGGCTGAAGAAGGAGTCCTATTGGGCCTTTTTGGCCTGTGGGACCCTGGAAGCAGCTGATGGGTACCGGCAGTCCTAGCGACATGCGGCTGTGGTGTTCGCTGAGGCAAAAACTCGAGCATGGGAGGTCTACATGTGCTTTGTGGACTTGGAGAAGGCATTTGACCACGTCCCTCGGGGACCCCTGTTGGGGGTACTCTGGGAGTATGGGGTACCAGGCCCTTTGATAGGTCCCTGTATGACCGATGTCAGAGCCTGGTCCGCATTGCCGGCAGTAAGTCGGGCTTATTCCCAGTGAGAGTTGGACTCCGCCAAGGTTGCCCTTTGTCACCGATCCTGTTCATAACTTTTATGGATAGAATTTCTAGGTGCAGCCAAGGTGTTGAGGGGATCCGTTTTGGTGGCCTAGGATTGCCTCTCTGCTTTTTGCAGATGATGTGGTATTATTGGCTTCATCAGATCGTGATCTACAGCTTTCGCTGGAGTGGTTTGCAGCTGAGTGTGACACGGCCAGGATGAAGATCAGTTCCTCCAAATCCGAGGCCATGGTCTTGAGCCGGAAAAGGGTAGAGTGCCCTCTCCGGGTCAGGGAGGAGGTCCTGCCCCAAGTGGAGGAGTTCAAGTATCTTGGGGTCTTGTTCACAAATGAGGGAAAAATGGAACATGAGATCGAAAGGCAGATAGGTGCAGCGTCTGCAGTGAATCGGATGTCTGTCGTGGTGAAGAGAGAGCTGAGTCAAAAGGCAAAGCTCTCAATTTACCAATTGATCCACATTCCTACCCTCATCTATGGTCATGAGCTTTGGTTTGTGACCAAAAGAACGAGATCTCGAATACAAGCGGCCGAAATGAGTTTTCTCCGCAGGGTGTCTGGGCTCTCCCTTAGAGATAGGGTGAGAATTTCGATCATCCGGGAGGGACTCAGAGTAGAGCCGCTGCTTCTCCACGTCAAGAGGAGCCAGTTGAGGTGGCTGGGGCATCTGTTTAGGATGCCTCCTGGACGCCTCCCTGGTGAGGTGTTCTGGACACGTCCCACCGGGAGGAGACCCAGAGGAAGACCCAGGACACGCTGGAGGGCTATGTTTCTCGGCTGGCCTGGGAGCGCTTTGGGATTCCCCCGGAGGAGCTGGACCAAGTGGCTGGGGAGAGGGAAGCCTGGGCCTCCCTCCTTAAGCTGCTACCCCCACGACCCGACCCCGGATAAGCGGAAGAAAATGGATGGATGGATGGATGAGCTGAATACAGCTCCTTAGAATGAAGAAGTCTTTCGGATGAATGAAGAAACGTTTCTACATTTTTGTTTGTTTGTTTTTGAAAGTCAAGAGGACCAGACTTAACTTTTTTAGATTTTTCTACCTGGATTATTGAGCATGCATCAGGATATCTATATTTAAAATTATATATTTTTCTTCACCATTTGATGTATTTGTGCTCATTGTGGTTTTGTTTCTTATATAAAGATTATTTTTCCTTGTATACAGATTATTTTTAGCTTTGAATTAAAGTTTAGTTTTGATTTAAAGCTTTAATTTAAAGTGTAATTCTTGTTTTGTGATTTGTACATCTGTGGGTTAGAATAAAGTTGAACCAAAGGCTGTCTCTTCTTTAAACATGTTGGAGGGAAATATTCCTGAGAGATCCAATAATTTTGTGTCTTTTTATGATTTTTCAGTTGAATTAACTTTAATTTACAGATTATTTAATAAAGTCAAAGGGAAAACAGGATTTCACGATAAAGCTGGCACCGTTTATTTATTTTTAATCTTTATTGATAAAAAAAAAACGTATATTTTATACATAAAATGTAAAAAAAAAAAACCCGCTTCCACCCTCCATCCCAGTCCTTCCGCCTGCCAGGGCTCGAATCCGGCCTTTGTGAGCAGGCGAGACCGGGGCTCGGGGTTCGGCCTCGCGGGCTTCAATAGCTCAGCAGCTCGTATGATCCTCCGCGGTGACACCACTCACTCGAATTTTGTTGTCGGTTACCAAACACAAAAAACGCCTGGACTGCAGATTTAAACATGGCGTTGTCATTATTGTTTTTAAAATCTTAAAAATAGATCCAGCCGCTGCTCCGCATCCAGAGAAATTGCAAATGGCGGCTCAGTGAAAAGTTTCTGAGATCCAGTGACTCCTCCCCCTGACCAATCAGAGTCCTGCATTCGCATTTCAGTCGGACTCAGCTCGACTGAGCTTGCTCGGTCCCACCAGAGAAGCAGGGATGAAAAGAGGTCCTGAATCAGCCTCAAATCAGCTAAAAATACTAAAGTACTGGTGCAAAAGGGTTCTTTCTGTGGCGGGCTGCCCAGAATTGGGGCTTATTAGGGGCGGTGCAAGAGGAGCATTAGTTCCACAGTCCATAGACCAGGAACAGGGTCAGGTGATCAAAGACAGAGCATCAGAGAATCATTCCTGCAGTAGAAGAAGCTGAAACTCCACAAGCTTCAGGGTCAGATGATCACATTGTCAACATTTGGAAGTTACAGCTCATTTAAAGGCAACATATATTTTGTTCTATGTTACATTTATGATCAACAGATCTTAAGCTTCATTTTATTCAGTTATTTTGGGAAACTGCACCTGCACTTTAGTTTTTGTGGTGGATTTTGTTGATCTATATTTTGTGCAGACTTTTTCAATCTAAATAACAGAAGGATCTTTTTTTTATTTTTTTTTTATACTTTGAGACTGAATACTTTACGAAATAAATTTCAGTAAAACTAATCCTTGTTGTTTTTTAGTTTTTATATAATTCTGCAAAGCAACATGTTAAGTAAATTTTGTCAAATGAATAACTGATTTCTGTTTTATTTGTTATATCACAACATTTATCGTTATCGTCAGAATGCTCTGAAATATCACAATATTATATTAGAGTCTTATCGCCCACCCCAGAGTCCACCATGCTTTCTGCAAGCAGGTTGGAGCCACCAAGTGAAAAAACATCCAAGCGTTTAGTCTGCTCCAGTCAGCCAGTGGGTTCAACTGAAGGTGATCTCTCAGTGGATCCACACAGAAACCTGTCTGCATGTGACACACATGCAAACTATAAAACTGGTGCAGAATGAGAGCTTAAGCAGATTCTTTTGGCTGGCTGCTACAAAGTGTTGTGTGACTCATTACAACTCCACTGAAGAACAGAAAGGCGGGGCGCGCTCCGGCCTCCTGTCCAGCTCGACACAAGAGAGGCTATCGGCTCGTTTAAGGTTTCTCCGTTCATTTGAAGTCTGTGTCGTTACCCCGGCAGCACTTTGTCTAAGCGTACCATTCAAACCCATTTACTGGGACATATTAATGACTGTTGAATGCCTTCACTACATGTGTCCTTAAAGTGCACCCCCGTCTGTTTTATTGCCCCCACTGTTTGTTCCTTCTCGGGCTGAATGCTACGGTGGCTCCAGCCTGTGATAGAAAAGCCTCATTTATCTCTTAGATGATGTCTGTTCACTCCCACCAAAAAGTGGTTTCACTGTCTGGCCAGTCAGCCTTCTTGATGGTTTTTGAACTGGGTGGATGCCGAGGTGCAAAGGAGAAAACAGGAGGAATGAGGTGGCTCAACGATGACTGATGGGCGTAACTAAAATCACATGCTACATCTCTGAGGGAGATCCAGGTTGCAGACAGAAAGCTGGGATGAAGGAGAAGGTTTGCTTTGAAAAATAGCTACAGTTTGATCCCAGGCTTGGGAACATAATAAATACCCAACTTCATACTCTGGCAGATTATAAAGACTTAGCAGAAGCAACAACAGTTTCTCTGTTTGCTTTCCCTTCACTTAACCAGCTCATACTGTGTCAGGTTAACCCTCCGTCTGAACGTGGTAACCTGCAAGGCACGGCCGGGGCCATCTGTGGCTCTGCAGATGGCCCCGCTTGTTAAAGTGGGCCATGATGGGACCCAGTTATCCACTCTGGACAGGACAATAGAGATTACGGGTGTCTGATCTGTTCTTTTAAACACAAGTCTGAGGACAGCAGGGCCCAGGGAGGGGCTTGCTGTCCCGATCTTTGAGTCACGCCACTGTTTTTACTTTTAGCACGAAGGAATTAGAAGACACAATGTCACCGAGGGGCTCTGCTAGGTGGATACACGTGAGATCAGAAAGCAAACAATCTTTATTGCTTTCCCACCTTTTAGGCCAGTTGTTGTACATTTGTTGTTTCAGCCTCTTGGTGCCTTTTAACAGAAGGATAATTGTTCCCATAAATCAAAGCTGGACTACAAGAACCCTGAAAAATATCTTTACCTTCCTTTGCCTCTTTATTTTGAACACCACATCGATTCTTTCCCATCACAGCCCACTCCCACACTCTATTTTGTGTTCCTCCATTATTCTAGATGTCGGTGATGTGCCAAAGAACGATCTGCAGGCCTGCCGAAGTGAAGCTACTCTGGTACAAACAACAGTTAACATGGAGTTAATGGAGTATACTGGATATTAGCAAGAAAGCAGAAATTGTCTTTTATATGTTTTATGTCACTTTGACAGAATGTCTGTTTATTCACAGCTACAAAAGTCACACTCAGTTTGTGTCAGCAGGCCACTTGCTGCACATCATTTTTGTGGTTACAACTTGTAGATGCTGTTATTTAACTGTAAAAACACATGCTTTGATAAACCCAAGGCTTAAACTGAACACTAAGATTATCATTTTAAAGAAGTGTGTTGCTACTTGTTTTTGTGGTTTAAAACTGAAGGCACAGGATCCTGTGTACGGGATCTGCCATGTTATAAATCAATAAGATGTAACAAGCTCCAGTTTATTTCATGGAGAGAGCAGGACTTACAGCTTGTACTGGAACCAGCTGACTGGAACGCTGGTTCTGTTTCAGCTTTAATTTATGGATTTCATTGGAACTTCAGGATTTCTTTGAAGGTCGATGGTTCCGATCTTTGTAAAGCGGGTTTCTGGGGAAAAGGTATGGACACTCCTTATTTTAATAGTTGCAGAGATTGTAACTCTTTCAGCAGCATGAGTTTGGAGAAACTCTGACCGGACTGATGAGCTATATCCAGAAAAGATATTGTTAAATTTCTTTAAGCATAACTTAGTAATTTAGTTTAATTTAGTTTTCATGAACTGCTAAAAAGTTAGAGATCAGAATAGTTTAAAGTAATACACTCTGGCTCATTTGGACCTGTTGGCAGGTCAGTCTGGTCAGAATTAAACTATATTTCCTCAAAACTAAGATTCAAGGTACTTTGATGTCATTCACATCACATGTGGTACATGTAGTGGAACAAAATTGTGTACACAGGTTCCCAGTTACATCCAACAATAGCAAGAATATAAAGTGTAAAAAGAAATGGTAAACAAGGATCTGAGATATAAACTAAGATATACACTAAACGAACACCAAACAGTACACTAAAGATCTAAGACATATGCCAGTCACGGTGCAAAACAACACACCGAACAACAGCAGCACGATTCTCATAGGTTCTGTTCGGCTATAATTTACACGCTTAATGCAAGCACTAACATAAACTAAACTAACATAAACTAAACTAACATAAACTAAACTAACATAAACTGGTATTTATTCAAAGCATGTAAAAAAATAAAAACACAAAAACAAGGCGCCAAAAGTGAAATAGAGATTAATCTACAGCAGCGTGGTACTGTTAGCGGCGTGGTTCTGATGACAGTGAGGTTATCTTAGCAACATGGTACTGTTAGCAGAGTGTTGTTGTTAGCAGGTCTCTTCAGGAGCATGATGATAATAAGGACCACAGCAGCTGCCTCCCAGACTGCCCTCCAGAACCTGGTCCAGAACACAGAGAACATCCAAGGTTCCCCTGCAGAACCAAGCGGGTCTGTAGAGTCTGTGCAGGCAGATGGAGGATGAAGGAGACAGCCGCCATGACAGGCCTGAGCCTGAAGCTGGAACAAAGGAACCACGATGGCAAGGCAGCGACACAGAAAACTCCACAAGTGTGTGGTGGTCATGCCCGTACTGTGGATGTGCAGTGTAGGTGCAAAGAAAAGGTTAAAACAAAAACAACTGGAGCATAAAAAGATGGAGTTCACCAGGAGCCTGTGAAGCTGCAGCTTGGCTGAGTGTGGCCAACTTGGTTATAAGATCAGTCAAAGAGATAATTACAAGATAATAATTGTTCAATATTCTGGTTCGGTGGCCTCAGGATTCCATCTCTGCTCTTTGCAGATGATGTGGTCCTGTTGGCGTCATCGTGCCGTGATCTTCAGCTCTCAATGGAGCAGTTTGCTGCTCAGTTGCTCAGTTTGCTGCTGGTTCTGGTTGTCAGCAGCAAACTGGTTGATCCCTCTGAGAAGGTGCTATTTAAGAGACTGAGCTGAATACAGCACCTCAGACTGAGGAAGTCTCTCGGATGAGAGACGAAACGTTTCTACATTTTTTTGCCTTTTTTTTTTTTGAATGTCCAGAGGACCAGATTGAACTTTTTTGGAAAAGGGTGGATTGTTCTCCAGGTTGAGGGTGAAGTTCTGCTTCAAGTGGAGGAGTTCAAGTATCTTGGGTTTTGTTCACGAGTGAGGGAAGAATGGAGCGTGAGATTGACAGATGGATTGATGCAGAGTCTGCAGTGTTGTGGACTCTGTGCTGGTACGTTGTGGTGGAGGAAGGGTAATGACTGAAAGAATGAGATTGTGGATACAGGAGGTTGAAATGAGTTTCCTCTGCAGGAGCTGGACTCTCCCTTAGACAGTGTGAGAAGTTCAGTTATCAGGAGAGACTCGGGGTAGAACTGCTGCTCCTCCACATCAAGAGGAACCTGTTGAGGCGGTAAGGATGATTCCTGGGCGCCTCCCCAGGGAGGTGCTTTGGGGCTGTCCGACTGGGAGGAGACCCTGGGGAAGACCCAGGACATGCTGGAAAGACTATGTCTCTTGGTTGTCCTGGGAACACCTTGGGGTCCTCCCAGAAGAGCTGGCTGTGGAGAGAGATGTCTGGACCTCCCTGCTCAAGCTGCTGCCCCCGAGACCAGATATCGGAACAAGCGGGGGATAATGGATGGATGGATAACTGATCATAAATGTATCACAAAACCCCACTTCAAAACATCAGAAATATTAACTTATTATACTTTATTGCAGTGGCTTTACTTTGCCTTTTAAATTCTTAATTTCTTTCTTAATTCCAGACATCTGTTCATGACCAATGTGCACATGTACATCCAGGCATGACTCAGTCTCACCTCCTGTTTGGAATATAGTCTTATGAGTTAAAAGATCACAGATCTTCTGGTCTTAATAGGAAGTACTGGTGAACGAAGGAAAGTTCAAAAGTAACAGGCTGAGGCCTCATTTACCATAGCTGATGGTAAAACGTCTAATATACCATACCACATACTAATATCTGTCTTCTTCTTGTAGTATGATCTCAGATCACTGATAAGATTATTCAGAGTGTGTATTTTGCGTCCTGTTGACTTGTTGAGCAACCGTTACCTGACTGGCTTCTCTTCCCACATATTTTTTCTCGTCATGACCTTTGACACAAGAACACTCCAGAAATTTGAGATGTTGGGAAGGATTCAAGGCTAAGGTGTCGTCGAGTGATTTACCTTTTTGTATAATCCCCCACATCCATGAAACCTCTTTTAATTTATGACTTCTTGTGAAGGAGGGAAACAATTCAATGGAATCTATTGGGGAGGGGCTTTAGTTTCCAAATGATGGGGTTTATGACGAGGAAAGGTTCTGCACTGTTGCCACATTTGACTGTCGTACAGTTAAGAAGCACTGCTAGCAATCATTTCTTATTTCCAGGACAAGATCTTTATTGTAACCGCTGATGTTGTTCTGAACTGTAAAATATGGTCCGGTCTAATGACTTCAAGCTGTTTGAGAGCAGCCTGCGTGTTTGACTGAGGCTGTTCTTGCCATTTGTTGCACCCCATCCACAGCTCAGTCAGATTTCCTGCACTGCAGTTGTAACATAGGAGGACCACTTGAACTGAACTCAGATTTAGGAAGTCAATAACATTTCAGAGTTAATTTAGGGTGGAGTCCGTCACTCATCCCTCCTGTTATGTTACAGACTGAAGGCTTTACACAATGCATTTCTTCAGTTGCAGCACACTAGAGCACATGCCTTCCCAGTGATGTCATCTGCAGCCGGTCATGGCAATAAGTAAGAAGTATGCAGAGGTTCTCGTTTGAATCGTTTTTTTGCTGGTCCTCCATTCTCCCATCTGTGAACTTTATATGGTCAACACAGGCCTTTGTTTCTCTGTGCTGATGACTGACCCAGGGTCAGGGGTATAAATCCCACTGTGAAAATACTGTATACACATTTTGTGGTATTTTATTATGCTTTGGTTTGGTCCGGGTATCATCTTCTTTCAGCAGCTTGTTGTTGAGAGAAGCAACAATTTCATTTCAATTCAATTCAGTTTATTTCTGTAGCACCAAGTCACAACAAAGTTGTCTCAGGGCTCTGAGCAGGAACATTCACATACATAGAAAAGCCAGTTAGCAAAGCTTTCTATCTAAGGAAGCAGCAGACTCGTTGAATCTTCCTTCGTCGCAGTCTCCCATCCTGAGCAGCTGTCAGTATGTCAGTATGTCAGTATGTCAGTATGTCAGTATGTCAGTATGTCAGTATGTCAGTATGGATTGGAGGGAACTTGAAAGTGAGATGAATATTGATAGAGGCATAAGAATGTGCATCAACATAACCATCTGTCTACTGAAGTGAGGGCAGACAGAGTGTCAGTCTGTCTGTCGTGCTCTTTCACAAGAGCATGTTGGGCATGCTTCTTTCTGAATTCCTTCACAACTCCATGTGGCTCTTTGCACATCAGTTTTGTTCTTGTTTACTTCCTGGGTGGCAGATTATAAGTATGTGCTCTGTGGAAATGATGTTTAGCTCCTACCTGACCTCCTTATCTGAGCCAACCAGAGCCGGTCCAACATGTTCAAAAACATTCAGTGTTATTTTACAGGTGGAGCAACACGAAGTGCCATAACAAGAAGGGCAAAGCAAAAACTAGAAAAGTTTTGAAATGGACACATTTTCCTGTTCATCCTATTCCTGTTGTTTTTTCTACTCATTTTCAGATTTTCTTTAGCAACAATATGACAAAAATGTTCAAATATAACCTGTTTTAAAGGTGTTAAAATTAGAGTAAAAGAAATGTTAGAGCTGCTGCAAGTGGCTCATTAGTCACCATGGTAACCACACTTAGCTGAGCCTGTCACTCCCTGACAGCACTGTTCATAAACAGACAGAAAAATGCAGAGTACAAAGTAAGCCTCAAACTATCACTTAGCATAAACTTTAAGTTGTACTGAAAGCAACCCTGAACCATAGGTAACAAGCATCTTATCCTCACAACTGTCACATTGTATATACCTGCAGTGTTTATGTAAGAGATATTACATTTCTAAATATCCTTCCACTTCAGAAGAGAAAATGTAGGGCTCAAATACAATGCAAGTCAGCGCTGTTTGGTTATGTGTGCACTCTGGAAGATTGACTACAAGTCACCACAAACCCAAGAACTAAAGCAATCAGAGACTCACTGAATGAAAGATCAAAATGCCCATGTTTTGACGTATACACTGTATAATAGGTATAAATATCTGGGAATATAAAGAGCATGTTTCCTAAACGTTGGAACATTGAGACAGCTCAAAAGTTTCTATGGAACATCATCACACTGTAGTTGAACATTCGGTTTTAAAATCTTGAAAAATCATGAAATTTAAACTGTATTTGTATAAAAAGATATCAAAATGACAGTTTTGGGGAACTGTAACTACAATAGGGTTGTGAATCTTTGGTCTGTCACCAATTAGACATATTTCAATGCATTGTCAATAATCAGTTTATTGAAGATACATGAGCAGCTAAAAACAACCAAGTACAATACAATCCAGCCTTTCATTATGATGCAATTCATGAAGACAGGGCGGCAAGGTGGCTCACTTGGTAGATTTGTTGACTCTCAGTGAAAATGTTCAAATCCAGTCCAGGGACCTTTCTGGGTGGAGTTTGCATGTTCTCTCCGTACATGTGTGGGTTTTCTCCAGACACTCCAGTTTCCTCCCACAGACCAAAAACATGCATGTTAGACTGATTGGTAACTCTAAATTGTCTCTAGGTGTGAGAGAAAGAGTGAATGATTGTCTCGTTTGTCTCTATGTGTCCCTGTGATGGACTGGAGATCTGTCCAGGGTGTCCCCCGACCCTCACACATTGACTGCTGGACATGGGCACCAGTGACTCCCAGATAGATGATGAGTTGATGGATCGATGGATGATGGATGATGGATGGATGATGGATGGTGGATGGATGGATGGATGATGGATGGATGGATGATTGATGGATGATGGATGGATGATGGATGATGGATGGATGAATGGATGGATGATTGATGGATGATGTATGGATGATGGATGGATGATGGATGAATGGATGGATGATGGATGGATGATGGATGGATGAATGGATGGATGATGGATGGATGAATGGATGATGGATGGATGAATGGATGGATGATGGATGGATGATGGATGGATGAATAGATGGATGATGGATAAATGGATGGATGATGGATGGATGATGGATGGATGATGGATGGATGTTGGATGGATGGATGAATGGATGGATGATGGATGAATGGATGGATGATGGATGG
>NC_056500.1:54595096-54596468 GCF_014905685.2 Nematolebias whitei | reverse complement strand
TGGATGGATGGATGATGGATGGATGGATGGTTGGATGGATGGATGGATGATGGTCGAATGAATGGATGGATGATGGTCGAATGAATGGATGGATGATGGATGGATGATGGATGGATGATGGATGGATGATGGATGGATGAATGGATGGATGGATGGATGATGGATGGTTGGATGGATGGATGGTTGGATGGATGGATGGATGATGGATGGATGGATGGTTGGATGGATGGATGGATGGATGATGGTCGAATGAATGAATGGATGGATGATGGATGGATGATGGATGGATGATGGGTGGGTACTGAGGGTGTCTCAGTGCTTGTGTGCTGCTAACATTAATGAGCCCAGTTTGATTTGGGATTATAACAAGAAAATACAGTTTGAGGTTTTCAGAAGAAATGTGAAGTCTGGAAGAAGACAGCAGTTTGCATGTGCATGCACATGAAAGAGCTCGTGCTGTATTTTTATTTCACTCACAAGTTTTGGATAGAAGTTGGGGGAAGAAGCCTGACAGGGCCTAAAAGAAGATTTCTTTTGTTGGACTTTTTTCATGTGTTTTGATAAGTCTGAGCCAGTGTGGTGGGCTACAGATTTCCATCTTGTCTTACAGTCTCATTTGTCTTCAGTTTGTTTTTACTCTGACAGGTTCATGTGCTTGGTAACTCCAGCATGATGTGGACTGTCTACCACTTTCTTCTAACTTACATTTGTGAATATGACACCCATACAAGTGCAATAAAGTGATTTACACCTTAATTATTTTTGCATTAGCTTGGTATTTCTGTATATTAAATTTTCTAAAGGAGACGTTGTGGTTTATTTCTTGGTGTTGCAATCATCTTGCTCAAATCAACTGGGAGGGGTTTCTGTGGAATGGGCACTGATCGCTGAGAAAACAACCTTTTCAGACATGTTTTAGAGTAGACTGAAATATTTGTGATAGGATTTTTAAAGGTTTGTTGCAGTTGGCAGCACGGTGGTGCAGCTGGTAGAGCTGCTGCCTCTCAGTGAGCAGGTCCCTGGTTCAAATCCCGGTCCGGAGGCCATTCTGGGTGGAGTTTGCATGTTCTCTCTGTGCATGCATGGGTTTTCTCCAGGTACTCCGGTTTCCTCCCACAGACCAAAAACATGCATGTTAGACTGATTGGTAACTCTAAATTGTCTCTAGGTGAGAGTGAATGATTGTCTCGTTTGTCTCAATGTGTCCCTGTGATGGACTGGAGACCTGTCCAGGGTGTACCCCGACCCTCACACAGTGATAGCTGGACATGGGCACCGGCGACCCCCGTGACCCAAATTGGAAGAAGTGGGTAAAAGATAATGGATGGATGGATGGATAGATGGTTGGATGGATGGATGGTTGGATGGATGG
>NC_056500.1:54593009-54595086 GCF_014905685.2 Nematolebias whitei | reverse complement strand
TGGATGGATGGGTGGATGGTTGGATGGATGGTTGGATGGATGGATGGATGATGGATGGATGGATGGTTGGATGCATGGATGGATGATGGATGGATGGTTATAATAATAATCATAATAATAATCATTTTATTTAAAAAGCGCCTTTCATGACACCCAAGGACACTTTACAGTGAGAACAAAGATCAACAGGAATAAAGAATATAAAATACATAAAGAATATAAAATACATACAGAATATAAAATACATAAAGAATATAAAATACATAAAGAATATAAAATACATAAAGAATATAAAATACATACAGCAGAGTTAAGGATAAGCGAGTCTAAAGAGATGTGTTTTCAGAGCAGTCTTGAATAGAGAAAGAGAGGTGGTGTTTCTTAAGTCAGGGGGTAGAGAGTTCCAGAGATGAGGAGCAGAGCAGGTGAAGGCCCTGGTTAGTTGGATGGATGGTTGGATGGATGATGAATGGATGGTTGGATGGGTGATGGATGGATGGATGATGGGTGATGGATGGATGGTTGGATGGATGGTTGGATGGATGGTTGGATGGATGGATGGATGGATGTTGGATGGATGGATGGATGGATGGATGGATGTTGGATGGATGGATGGATGATGGATGGATGGTTGGATGGATGGATGGATGGTTGCAGTTCAGGGAGTGGAATGTCACATGTAACCTAAAATATCTGATGTGATATTTGTCCACTGAGAATTGTGTTGCTTTTGATTTTAATCAAGAATGACCCATCGGACGCCATGTTTGTTGGTCTTGAACAGTTCTTTTGTTGGCGAACATCGCTGCCTGGCATTTCCACATGGTTTCTCTCAGTCACGCTCATCAGTCCACAAAGTCAGAAGCAAATACATTTACAGCCTTTACGTTCCCAAAGCCCTCGGGGTGACCGAGGATCCGTTCCTCTGAGCACAGATGTGACCTGTTCATCCAGATGGTTCTTTCTTCAGGATCACAGATCGCTGAAAGACAACAGAGGAAAGTAGAGGTGTGATTCTGTCATGTTGTCATCATGGTCCTTGTCAGATATCACACTGCAGATATGTCATTTTCACCCTTAACAACCCAAGACCACCATCCACGGAGACCTCATTTCCTTTTACAAACACTGCAGAGGGCCTTCAGAGGGTCCTCTTAGCCGTGGTTACTTAGTGTTGCTAAATGCAGCTAAGGTTCAGTGTACGGACACGTGTAGATCAGATCAGAAGAGATCCTGCCAGGGCTTGTACCACATAAACATCGTGGTGACCTGCCTGCTGTTTTCTCTAAATGCTGTCAGCTCCATCAGGCTGCACTCAGAGGCAACACAAAGACATAACACAATAACATCAGCTATTAGTGGCTCTGTTAAACCCTGCCGTGTGGCTTTTACATAAACGCTTCAGTGTGACCACACATGAGAGCATCTGTGGGGTTGAAGATGGTTTGAACGCTGCTCGCTCCATCTTGGTGTTTGGGTTCTGGGTTCAGGACCAGAGGCGTCAATCGAGGTTTATGGCTCGGCTTGTGTTGGTGTATCAACAGTAATCACTCAAGCGGTTCTGTTTGTACAGAGTTAACTGCTTTAAATTAATAGCTTAAAATCAGTTCTGAAATGCTTCTTGCAACATGTAATTTAAAAACTTTAAATTCATTTTGTTGATTCTTTTCTGCTTAATTTGTTTACATGAAACATATTTTATGCTAGGGACGCACCAATGCCAGATTCTCTTAAAACAATTTCAGTACTTTCTGTTACTGAGTACAAAGTCTAATTAAATGCCTTTACACTTTTAACAGTGATTTGGAAAATAGGTTTGACCATCACAGAAGTTTACTTTTCATGTAAACATCTCAAACGGAGACTGAACAGCAATAGTCTTTTCCAAAAGTGCCCATTGGTGAGTAGTGTTAGGGTGCATTCACACCTGATAGTCCGGTAGACTCGGTTCGGTTCTGGACCAATATTCATGAGGTTTTGTTACATTTGAGCTGGTGCGTTTGCATTCACACTGCACTGTGCAGTCGAGTCAACCTGTTGAACCAACCTGTTTGTTGAAGCAACCTGTTGAACCAAC